>NC_081554.1:79416514-79718216 GCF_963082655.1 Stomoxys calcitrans
ATATGGACATTTGAGGCTATTGAAACCACAATTTGGGTTCGACACTTATATTAATTTTCATGAGGGGTTTTATTTGACGTCAAGTGTGAGTGCAAAATTTTGTCAAAATAGTCCAGATTTAGATATATCTTCCATCTTCCATATCTTTCATCAGACATGACCTTTTTAGGCTGTAGAAGCTACAATTTGAGTCTTTTCTTCACAAAATGTTGCGTTGTATGTTTATTTCCATTATGTGTACAAACTTTCATCAAAATGGGTCCAGATTTATATATAGCTCCCATGTATATCATTCATCCGATATGGTATTTAAGGCTGTAGTAGCCACAATTTAGATCCTATGGTAAGATAATCTTAGAAGGTTCAATTGGATATATCAAAGGTATGTAAAATTTAAGTTTGACTAGATTTCGGCGAAGGTTCTATGTATTAAAAGCAGTATGTAGACTCGATGGTGTGGGGTATTATATAGTCGGCTCCGCCCGACTTTTGTTTTCCCTATTGGTTTCTCTTGTGAACTTATTACCAGGAACATGGGGATATAAGAAAATGTATACAAAAATCTAAATGTTCCTATTAATCGCAAAAATAAATGGGTGGTTCAATACAAAATATTTTTATACCCTCCACCATAAGATGGGGGGTATACTAATTTCGTCATTCTGTTTGTAACTACTCGAAATATTCGTCTGAGACTCATAAAGTATATATATTCTTGATCGTCGTGACATTTTATGTCGATCTAGCCATGTCCGTCCGTCTGTCCGTCTGTCCGTCCGTCCGTCCGTCCGTCTGTCTGTCGAAAGCACGCTAACTTCCGAAGGAGTAAAGCTAGCCGCTTGAAATTTTGCACAAATACTTCTTATTAGTGTAGGTCGGTTGGTATTGTAAATGGGCCATATCGGTCCATGTTTTGATATAGCTGCCATATAAACCGATCTTGGGTCTTGACTTCTTGAGCCTCTAGAGTGCGCAATTCTTATCCGATTGGAATGAAATTTTGCATGACGTGTTTTGCTATGATATCCAACAACTGTACCAAGTATGGTTCAAATCGGTCCATAACCTGATATAGCTGCCATATAAACCGATCTTGGGTCTTGACTTCTTAAGCCTCTAGAGTGCGCAATGCTTATCCGATTGGAATGAAATTTCGCACGACGTGTTTTGTTATGATACCCAACAACTGTGCCAAGTATGGTTCAAATCGGTCCATAACCTGATATAGCTGCCATATAAACCGATCTTGGGTCTTGACTTCTTGAGCCTCTAGAGTGCGCAATGCTTATCCGATTGGAATGAAATTTTGCACGACGTGTTTTGTTATGATATCCAACATCTGTGCCAAGTATGGTTGAAATCGGTCTATAACCTGATATAGCTGCCATATAAACCGATCTTGGGTCTTGACTTCTTGAGCCTCTAGAGTGCGCAATTCTTATGCGATTGAAATGAAATTTTGCACGACGTGTTTTCTTATTATATCCAACAACAGTGCCAAGTATGGTTCAAATCGGTCCATAACCTGATATAGCTACCATATAAACCCATCTTGGGTCTTGACTTCTTGACCCTCTAGAGGGCGCAATTCTTATCCGATTGGAATTAAATTTCGCACGACGTGTTTTGTTATGATACCCAACAACTGTGCCAAGTATGGTTCAAATCGGTCCATAACCTGATATAGCTGTCATATAAACAGATCTGGTGATTTGACTTCTTGAGCTTTTAGAGGGCGCAATTCCTATCCGATTTGGCAGAAATTTTGCATGACGTATTTTATTTTTACTTTCAACAACTGTGTTAAATAAGGTTCAAATCGGTTCATAACCTGATATAGCTGCCATATAAACCGATCTGGGATCTTGACCCCTAAAGCTCGCAATTATTATCCGATATGCCTGAAATTTTGTACGATGGATCCTCTTATGACCATCAACAAACGTGTTTATTATGGTCTGAATCGGTCTATAGCCCGATTCAGATCCCATATACATCGTTCTCTCTATTTTACTTCGTGAGCCCCAATGGGCCCAATTCTTATACGAATTGGCTGAAATTTTACACAGGTCTCCAACATATAATTTAATTGTGGTCCGAACCGGACAATATCTTGATATCGTTTTAATAGCAGAGCAACTCTTTTCTTATATCCTTTTTTGCCTAAGAAGAGATGCCGGGAAAAGAACTCGACAAATGCGATCCATGGTGGAGGGTATATAAGATTCGGCCCGGCCGAACTTAGCGCGCTTTTACTTGTTTGTTTAAATATTTTGCCACTGATGATGTTTTACCTACAAAACAGGCTTTACCGATCAATTACAGTAACGATACCCTTCTATTGTATGCGATTTAGGATAATTAATTTTCGATTTTTGTACTATAATAAATATAATGCATGATTGATCAGTGTATATGATGTAAGCGAGAAGATGTATAGTTAATAAAGAGTTAAAGAAAGAGGGAATGTATTTTAAAAGCGGGCTGTTTTAATATTAGGGAGTGGTAAGTTATTTAAAGTGACTATATTTGTGTAATAATGTATTATTTTCATATTATATTATGAGTAAGTGATAAAATTTGATACAATGTGACATTTAAATATCAATTTTAGAAAAGAAAGTTGTACAAGCTTAGGTCATTTCAATGCATACATGTCATTTGGGCATTGTAATGATTTCAAACTCCCCATATCTCACACTGTATTAGAGATAAGGAACAAAAACGACATAGTTCTTCTAAAAGTCTATGCTCTTCTCTACAAATATTTACAACGTTCTGAATTTTCAATAGATCAAACTTTTTTCACTTTTCTTTTGTGTCACATTGCATTTTTTTTTACCACTTAACTCATTTTAAGATGATTTCAGTTTGGTTTGTAATTTTTGTTTTCCTATGTAATGTAATGTATGTGTGTAATCCACTTTTAGGATTAAGCTTACCTTACTACTGGGTATCGTTAGCAAAACCTCAATATCGGGCATTGAGGGTTTGCATGGAATAACAGCATCTTGGAATTGTACCACATGAATAACCGGGAATGGCATGGGTGCCAACAAGTTTTCCGTATCTAAGGCAAAAACAAAAGTTCGAATAAGATGCCAACAAGCAGAATTTTATGTGTAAAACTTACCATTTACATAGATATAAATCGATGTTGCCAAATTATTGTTGGCCAAATCGGTGAGCGTTGAATCCTCAATAACATTGCTGAGATTCACACTGGACTCCTTAATGCAATAATAATTGCCTACAGATTGGTGAGTGACCTCTTTCAATGGTAAAATTTGACCATACGGTCGGCTTTTGTCGTTGGGCACATAAGCCACTTCTTCCCCAACTTCAGCATCGTAATGATATTTCCATACGATTGGCTCGTTCGATTCGCATCTCAACTCAGTATCAGAGCCTTTTTCTAAAATGATTTCCTCCAACAAAGGTATGACCAACGGTGCTCCTAGTTCGACGGCATAATTTCTTTCATAGTCCATGTCGCTTTTTCTTATGCTATTGTCAGCAATTTGTGGTCTGGGATGCGGTACTAGAAAAATAAGAACAACAAGACGATGCATTCAGAAAAGGTTTTTAGTGTGTACAAAAGAAAAGATGATGGCAGCGGCGGCTATGTCTTTATGCCACCCGACAGATAATTCGAATATGTTCTGAAAGATAAGTGTCATGAGTGTCTTTGCTGTTGTTGTTTATGCCATTTGCCCATTGTTATTGATGGCACTACTCTTCTTGTTATTTAAATGATAAATAAGCACTAAGGAGAAATAGTAAACACTACAAGAAGGGTAATAGTTCTTTTTATGCTCTCCGCCATAGGAGGTCATAGGCAGTGTTGCCACTCGAGAAAATTATTTCCTACCAAATTTTATGAAAAATTCTACCAAAACCGACCAAAACCAACTAAAAGTTCTACAAGCCAAAAATGCCATTTTGCCATTCCATTGGCAATACATCAAATTATACATTTTCAACTCTTCAAAGTATGCATACTA
Source organism: Stomoxys calcitrans (assembly GCF_963082655.1). Taxonomy (NCBI): domain Eukaryota; kingdom Metazoa; phylum Arthropoda; class Insecta; order Diptera; family Muscidae; genus Stomoxys; species Stomoxys calcitrans. The sequence goes on from NC_081554.1 coordinate 79,420,519, forward strand.
GATCGTCGTTATATTCATAAACGATCTGAACATATCTGTCCGTCTGTTTGTTGAAATTACTCTACAGCCTAAAGTTCAAAGATGGCGTATATCTTCATATAGCACCATTTATACCGATATCCCGATCTATAGTCTCTTCTTTTTCGATGTCCTCACAGCTTTTGCAAAAGTCATTACTGTCAACCTTCAATCTGTCAGCATGTTTTCCAATTAGACAGTGACCTTTCTTGACGGACACAGTGACTGAGACGTCTATTCTTGCCAATGACAGCAAAGCAGTAGACCTCTTCAAGTCTAGATTAGGTCACAGTTTTGAAATGCTCACATACCCCCGACCATTGCAGTGTGTATCAAGCGGAGATTCTTGCAATTAAGGAAGTGGTGGAATGACTAAGATATAATGTCATAACAACGATTGGCATAAATATTTTCTCAGACAGCCATTAAATCCCTGGAGAACGTATTTATGAAAACAAAAACCATCCTCGACTGTCGCAGATCTCTCAACAAGATGGCTGAACAGTTCAAAATTCACCTGTTATGGGTGCCGGGCCACAGTGATATCCAAGGGAATTGTAAAGCGGACGAGATTGCGAAACCCTACACATTTCAGGGATACTGGAATCGGTGGGTATGCCTCTAGCGACTTGTAAGCTAAGTTTTCAGGACCAGGCCAAAAGGACAACGAATAATAGATGGTCACGAAGAGGGGGCTGTGAGCATTCGAAAACTATGTGGCCTAATCTAGTTTTGAAGGGGTCTACCGCTTTGCTGTCATTGGCTAGAACAGACGTCTCAGTCATTGTGTTCGTTATGGCAGGTCACCGTTTAATCGAAAAACATGGTGTCAGACTGAAGTTTGCCAGTAACGTCTTTGGCAGAAGCCGTGTCGAAGAAGAAGACTCTATAGAACACCTTCTGTGTGTGTCCCGCACTGGCAGCCAGAAGAAGTTCCACTTTAGGTTCTCATTTCTTTGAGAACCTGTCTGATTTAGAGGATGTGAACATTCGTAAGTTGTTTGGCTTTTCAAAGTGATCTGGATGGTTCAACGGTAGGAGCTAGAAGACATCTTTCTTCTTCTGTTCCTGTGGACGAAAACGACTAAGTGAGTCTGATGGCAGACTGCCACTTGAACCCAACCTAACAAATACCTCATGCAAAATTTCGGTCAAATCAGACGAAAATTGCGCCCTCTAGTGGCTTAAGAAGTCAAGATTCAAGATCGGTTTATATGGAACTTATATCAAGTTATGGACCGATTTGAACCAAACTTATCATATTGTAGTTGTTGGAAGTTATAACAAAACACCATATGCAAAATTTCAACCAAATCGGATGAGAATATCGCCCTCCAGTGTCTCAAGAAGTCAAGATCGAAGATCGGTTTATATGGCAGCTATATTAATACATAGATCGATATGGCCCATTTACAATCCTAACCGGCCTATACTGATAAGAAGTATTTGTGCAAAATTTCAAGTGCCTACCTTTACTCGTTGGAAAGTTAGCGTGCTTTCGACAGACAGACAGCCATGGCTAGATGTATGATCATGATGATCAAGAATATATTTTATGGGGTCTTAGGCGAATATTTCGTGGTGTTACAAACGGAATGACAAAGTTAGTATAACCACATCCTATGGTGGAGGGTACACAAGTTTAGCATGGATTCATTCAAAATTTTAAAGTTTTTATTCAATATCAACAGACAGTGTTTGCTGATATCGGCAGACTAATTTTTCTGCACTGAAATAAAAAAAAAAAATTTTGCAAAAAATAATAATTGGACAGTCATCTATGAAGTAAAATATAATTCAATCAGCGATCAAAACTTGGAGCGGATGGTCATGTCCATTAGTAAATAGGAAATTTAATTTAAAGATAGCATCCTTATTTTAAAGTTTTGCCTTTTTGGCTCGTTTTCATTCCTAAAATTCTACAATTAAGGAAAAATTTTAAATTTTGGGCCAACTTTTTTTTTTTTCAATGTGGGTGATGATTAGTATACCCATTTTATGGTGGTGGTATAATAATATTTTTATACCCTCCACCATAGGATGGGGGTATACAGATTTCGTCATTCTGTTTGTAACTCCTCGAAATATTCGTTTAAGACCCCATAAAGTATATATATTCTTGATTGTCATGACATTTTAACTCAAACTAGCCATGTCCGTCCGCCTGTCCGTTCGTCTGTCCGTCTGTCTGTCGAAAGCACGGTAACTTTTGAAGGAGTAAAGCTAGCCACTTGAAATTTTGCACAAATTCTTCTTATTAGTGTAGGTCGGTTGAGATTGTAAATGGGCTACATCGGTCCACGTTTTGATACAGCTGCCATATAAACCGATCGGGGATCTTGAATTCTTGAGCCGCTGGAGGGCACAAATCTTATCCGATTTGGCTGAAATTTAGCATTAGGTGTTTTATTATGACTTCTAACAACATTGCTGAATGTGGTTCAAATCGGTCCATAACCTGATATAACTGCCATATAAACTGATCTGGGATCTTGACTTCTTGATACACTAGAAGACGCTATTATTATACAATTTGGCTGAAATTTTGCATGAAGTGTTTTGTTATGATTTTCAACAACTGTGCTAAGAATAGTTCAAATCGGTCCATAACCTGATATAGCTGTCATATACACCGATCTGGCGTCTTGACTTCTTGAGCCACTACAGGGAGAAATTCCTATCCGATTTGGCTGAAATATTGCATGAGGTGTTTTGTTATGATTTTCAATAACTATGCTAAGAATAGTTCAAATCGGACCATAACCTGATATAGCTGTCATATAAACCGATCTGGCGTCTTGACTTCTTGAGCCTCTACAGGGAGAAATTCCTATCCGATTTGGCTGAAATAATGCATGACGTGTTTTGTTATGACTTCCAACAACTGTATTAAGAATGGTTCAAATTGGTTCATAACCTTATATAGCTGCCATATAAACCGATCTGCGGTCTTGACTTCTTGCGCCCCTAGAGGACGCAATTATTATTCGATTGGGCTGACATTTTGCATGAGGTGTTTTGTTCTGACTTTCAACAACTGTGCTAAGAATAGTTCAAATCGGTCCATAACCTGATATAGCTGCCACATAAACCGATCCAGGGTCTTGACTTCTTGAGCCACTAGAGGGCGCAATTATTATCCGATTTAGCTGAAATATTGTACAACGTCTACTCTCATGACCTTTACCATACGTGTCGAAAATGGCACGAATCGGTTTATAGCCTAATGCAGCTCCCTTATAAACCTATCTCCCAATTTTACTTCTTCAGCCCCTAAAGTGGGCAATTCTTACTAGATTTGGCTGAAATTTTACACAATGACTTCTACAATGGTCTTCAATATTCAGTTCAATTATGGTCCAAAATGAACCAATAACATAGCAATTATTTTCTTTTATTCTTTATTTGCCTAAAAAGAGATACCGTGGCAAGAGCTCGACAAATGCGATCCATGGTGGAGGGTATATAAGATTCGGCCCGAGCGAACTTAGCACGCTTTTACTTGTTTTATATTAATTTCGATTTAATCATTTCATTGCTGTGGGAGTGTAGTCAATTGAACAATTTCATACTTGGGAAGAAACCTTCTCATCCTCTAGCTGCTAGTCTTTTAAAGGACTTAAAATAACTATGGTCATGATCGTGCAGTTCACACTTCTTGCCGTAGATGTTATAAAAATAAACCTAATGGCTATGCACATATTGACAGGCGCTATTGTCTGGCGGCATGCCTCTGTGTTCCAGACTATTTCTGTCTGCGATTGTGGTTGAATAATATGTTGCGATTTATTGCTTTTCTAGCTAGTAAGCAAGTCAGCCACCAATGCTGTCAACCAACACAAGGTCCATGTACGATTGCAGAGATTGAGTTTGAACTTTCGTGCATTCTATCTGGTGATGCTGCACTTCGGACGAGCAGTGGTGCCACAATATGATATTACTTGGAGACATGAAAAACAAGACAAATGGTGATGATCTAATGTCTGAGTGATGCTGAAGCTTTGCTGCTGATCGCATTGTGTGTGTGTCTATGGTGAAAAGCAACACATTGGCCTAAGTGAAATTTGATATGAAAATTATGAGCATGAAGAAGTGGTAAACTAGATAAAACAATGCGAGTATTTGAATCTATTCTATAGTCCGCTGTGGTTTGAGACTGGAGGTGTACCAGTGCAAAGTCTTCAATTTACATTTATTTGTAAAAAACATCGGAAACTCGGTTATAAGTAATAACTCTATACCATAACTTTTACATGATGTCAATAATTAGGTTGTTTTATTTATCAATCTAGCGGATTCGCTAGCTTACGGACAAATATTGGGTTGCCCAAAAAGTAATTGCGGATTTTTCATATAGTCGGCGTTGACAAAATTTTTCGCAGCTTGTGACTCTGTAATTGCATTCTTTCTTCTGTCAGTTATCAGCTGTGACTTTTAGTTTGCTTTAGAAAAAAAGAGTAAAAAAAGTATATTTGATTAAAGTTCATTCTAAGTTTTATTAAAAATGCATTAAAATAATGCATTTAAAAAATCCGCAATTACTTTTTGGGCAACCCAATAAATAGCTTTTCCCGCTAAATGCTTGATATTTTAACGTTGATCAACACTAACACTCATCCGAAGAAATCAAGCAACAACAAAACAAAATAATAAATAAATGTTTCTCGGAATTAATAATTATAATTTTTTATTTTTTAAAATTTGTAGCAATTTTTTGCATTCCAGAACGTTTTATGATTGATTAAATATGCTGCGTTCTTCCTCATCCTCGTTCTTTCTCCTTAGTATTATCATTCCGATTGAATGATGACACTATAAATTTTATACCCACTACCGAGGGATGGGGGAATATTCATTTTGTCATTCCCTTTGCAACACATCGAAATATACATTTTCGACCCTATAAAGTATATATATTTTTGATCAGCGTAAAAATCTAAGACGGTCTAGCCATGTCCGTCCGTCCGTCTGTCCGTTGAAATCACGCCACAGTCTTTAAAAATAGAAATATTTAGCTGAAACTTTGCACAGATTCTTTTTTTGTCCATGGGCTGGTTAAGTTCGAAGATGGCCTATATCGGACTATATCTTGATATTCTTAGTCTAGTCTAGGGCCCATAAAAGCCCCATTTATTATCTGATTTTGCTGAAAATTTGGTACAGTGAGTGGTGTTGGACCTCTCGACATCCTTGTTCAATACAGTCCAGGTCGGTTCAGATCGGTCCAGATTTGGATATAGCTGCCATATAGAAAATCTCACGATTAAGTTCCTGGGCCGATAATAGGCGAATTTGTTGTTCAATTTCGCAGAAATTTGGTATAGTGAGTTGTGATAGGTCCTTCGACATTCCTATACAGATTTGGATATAGCTGCCATATCGACCGATCTAACGATTAAATGATTTAGGCCCGTAGAAGGTGAATTTATTTACCGATTTTGCTGAAATTAGGCATACTGAGTTGCGTTAGGCCCTTCGACATTAGTACTGAGTATGATTCAGATCGGTCTATATTTCGACGGATGTTGGGCCCATCACTGGCGTATTTGTTGTCCGATTTCACTAAAATTTGGTTTAACGAGTTGTGTAAGTCTCCCAGACATCTCACCAGATCGGTCCACATTTGTATGCAGCTGCCATATATGCTGATCTCCCGATTTAAGGTTTTTGGCCCATAAAAGGTGAATTATTAACCTATTTCGCTGAAATTAGTCTTTCGGTCTATATTTCGATAAAACTGCCACATAGATCGATCTCTCGATTTAAGGTCTTGGGCCCATAACAGGCGTATTTATTGCCCGATTTCAATTTGGATGTTGGTGTCATATATGCTGATCTCCCGATTTAACGTTTTAGGTCCAAAAAAGGTGAATTATTAACCGATTTCGCTGAAATTTTACATAATGAGTTCTTCTAGGCCCATCGCCAATCGTCCCGAGTAGTAAGCATTTCAGCCAATTCGAGTAAGAATTGCGCCCTTTAGGGGCTCAAGAAGTAAAATAGAGAGATCAGTTTATATGGGAGCCGCAACAGGCTATAGACCGATTCGAGTTATATTTGACACGTATGTTGGGAGAAGCTGTAGTGCAAAATTTCAGCCAAATTGGATAATAATTACGCCGTCTGGTGACTCAAGAAATCCAGATCCCAGATCGGTTTAAACGGCAGCTATATCAGGTTATGGATCGATTTGAACCATATTTAACACAGTTATTAGAAGTCATACCAAAACACGTTATGCGACATACTTCAGCCAAATCGGTTAAGAATTGCGCCCTCTAGTGGCTCAAGAAGTCAAGATTCAAGATCGGTTTACATGGCAGCTTTATGAGGTTATGAACCGATTTAGACCATACTTTGTACAGTTGTTGGATATCATAACAAAACACGTCGTGTAAAATTTCATTCCAATCAGATTAGAATTCGCCCTCTAGACGCTCAAGAAGTCAAGACCTACATAGCTTTATATGACAGCTATATCAGGTTATGGACCAATTTCAACCATACTCAGTACAGATTTTGGAAGTCATTATAAAACACCTCATGCAAATTTTCAGCCATATCGGATGAGAATTGCGCCCTCTAGAGGTTCAAGAAGTCAACACCCAAGATCGGTTTATATGGCCGCTTTATCAAAACATGGACTGATTTGGTCCGTTTACAATTCCAACTGACCTACACAAATAAAAAGTATTTGTGCAAAACTCAAGCGGCTAGCTTTACTCCTTCGAAAGTTAGCGTGCTTTCGATAGACAGACGCACGGACATGGCTAGTTCGACTTAAAATGTCATGACGATCAATAATATATATACTTTATGGGGTCTTAGATGAACATGGAGTTACAAACAGAATGAGGAAATTAGTATACCCCCATCCTATGGTGGAGGGTATAAAAAGGCATTAAGTTCGGCCGGACCGAGCTTTGGATATATATTAACCACCTTTCGTCATAATGCGGTGAAAATGTATCTTTATGAACCCATAGCAGCTATATCTAAATATGGTCCGATCTCCACCTTATTCAGATATTGCACCAAATTCATGGGTTAAAAATGTGTCTTTTATGGGTCTAAGAACTTAAATCGGGAGATCAGTATATGTATATGTCAGCTATATCCATATATAGATTGATCTGAACTATATTGACATAGCTCACTAAGTTATATTTCAGCGAAATAAACTTGGTTTTATTATGAATCCAAATCCAAATCTGGCCATACTCGGCACGAATGTCGAAGAGCCTAACGCAACACATGGTGACAAATTTCAGCGAAATCGTGTAATAAAGGCGCTTTTTATGAGCCCAAAATCTAAAACCGGGAGAACGGTATCAAAGGCAGCTATATCCAAATGTAGATCGATCTGAACCATATAGAGTACGGTTTCAAAAGCCTAACGTAGATGATTGTGCCTAATTTCAGCGAAATTGGATATGCGCCGTTTGGGGACCCAAGACCTCAAGTAGCTTAAGGCAACACATTGTACCAAATTTCAGTAAAATCGGATAATAAATATGGCTTTAATGGGCCTATGACTTTGAATCGGCAGAACGGTATAAATGGGGCTATATCAAGAAGTAGTCAGTTATAGCCTATCTTCGAACTTAACCTGGCTATGGCAAAAAAAGAATCAGTGCAAAGTTTCAGTTAATTATTTCCATTTTTAAAGACTGTAGTGTGACTTCAACAGACAGACATGGCTAGATTGCCTTAGATTTTTACGACAGTCAAGAATATACAGTGGCACAGATAAGTCTACATACCTTTTCGTAAATGGCAGCTTCGTAAACTGACAGTTACGTTATGAAGATAAACCGAATAGAAGATATTTCAACTATTTTAAACACGGGGGAACATGGTGAACACTTTTAACAACATGCAATATTTGGTGGAAAAACTTTTTGTTTAAAAATTTCGTTTTGTTAAACTCGTTTTCTGAGTGGGAGATGTGGACTTTTCTGTGCCACTGTATATGTATACATTATACGGTGGGAAATGGATATTTCGATGTGTTGCAAACGGAATGACAAAATGAATTGGGGTGGTGGGTATAAAAAACCGCTTGAATAGTAAGCTATACAGAAATTAAGGCATTATGTGCAACGACTAGCAATGAAACTGCAACGCAGATTGAGTGAAGTAATAGAAAACAATTCAATTATTTCAATTGAAGTTGACGCCACACAATGGTCAATGAATTTGGAGAATTTTTTCTCTATCCCCCAGGCATTTATGAACGAAGTATGTATCGAAAGAGATATTGAATTTGTGTCACGAATTCCAATCAAAATGGATGGTGTCTAGTACTGGCACATCAGCGCACAAAAGAAGAATTGAGATCTAAATATAAGTAAAATCAAAGCCTAGACAAAGAAATCCAACAACAAGATTAAACAACCAAAATAAAAAGAAGCTCAAAAAAGGGGAATTTGAGAAAAGAAAAATATTTCAATCGGTTTTGACAATTATTAAATGGCTTGTCAAATTTAATGCGGCGATGGGCCCACACAGAATATTTAATTTATTTTACCCTCCACCATAGGATTTGGCATACTAATGAAGTCATTCCATTTGTAACACTTCGAAATATTGATCTGTGTCCTTATAAAGTATATATATTGGGTTGCCCAAAAAGTAATTGCGGATTTTTTAAAAGAAAGTAAATGCATTTTTCATAAATCTTAGAATGAACTTTAATCAAATATACTTTTTTTACACTTTCTTTCTAAAGCAAGCTAAAAGTAACAGCTGATAACTGACAGAAGAAAGAATGCAATTACAGAGTCACAAGCTGTGAAAAAATTTGTCAACACCGACTATATGAAAAATCCGCAATTACTTTTTGGGCAACCAATATTATTGACAGGATTCACTGAATAAGGTTAAGCCAAGCGATCAGCCGATATACTTTTTTTTTAATATTTGGCAGTACTTGGCATTGAGGATGTCAACTTGTTCTCTTTTTACATTAATTCTTTTTTTACGTTTTCTCCTAACTGATGACATTTTCAATCGTCAGATTTGACATCCTTAATGATGTTTATGGGGCCTATCCACTTTGTGTTTTGCATGTGACCTAACCTTCTATTAGTGAATCCTGTATTATTGATTGTCGTTTTTAAGTCGATCTTGCCATGTCCATTCGCCGTTCTGTCCGTCTGTCAATCCTTCTGTCCGTCCGTTTGTGGAAATCACGATACAACTAAGACAATAAAGTAATTCGTTGAATTTTGCACTGATACTTCTTACCGATGTACAATAGATCGTTGTAAATTGTAAATGCGTCCGATCGGTCCATGGTTAGATATTGCTACCATAAATACCAATCTCCCCAATTTTAATTTTTGAGTCCCTAAGGCGCAATTACTATCCGAGATGATTGAAAATTTTCAAAATTTCTTTTCCCAAGTATGGTTGGATTCGGTCCATAACCTGATTAGGCGCCCATATCCCCTGGAGGGGATAATCTTTTTTGTTGCACAATGAATTCTTGTGTATCTTCCAATATCAATGCCTAGTTGTGTCTGAATCGGTCTATTTCCTATATAAACCAATTTCTCGTGTGTACTCCTAGAGCTTATACAAAAATCCATGTGATTTATTGATTGACCTAACATTGCAAATTTTGCCCATGAACATTTCACTAAGTAACAGGGGCAAACTTCTCATATATGAATGAGTGCAGTCCGATTCAAGTTTTACGCTCAATGATAAGGTGTCTCCTTTTCATAGCCGAGTCCGAACGGCGTGCCGCAATGCGACACCTCTTTGGAGAGAAGTTTTTCATGGCATAGTACCTCACAAATGTTGCCAGCATTAGGATTTTTTCAGGAATTTTCAACCCACCGTTGAAAATTTTTTCTGATAGGATTCGAACCCAGGCGTTCAGCGTCATAGGCGGACATGCTAACCTCTGCGCTACGGTGGCCTCCTAACATTACCTTTTTTTAACTTTTGCCGATAACTTAACTTTTAACTTTTACCGAGCAAAGAGTATGACACATGCTATCCGTTCCCATAAAAAATGATCCTCCGCTTTGTCTACTTGACCCTTTAGAATCAGCGATTGTTGTCCGTTTTGGTTGAAATTATGCATGAAGTGTTTTGTTGTGGCTTCCAAAACTCATGGTAGCCCAACAAAAACTGTTTATAAAATTGGACTTAAACTTTTGTATGCAATACAAGACGCACAAATGTTTTTTTTAGTGATTGTATAAGGACAAAATGTTGTGCTGAGAGCATTTTCGGTGCAATAGAGTAAAGCTCTGTTTACACTGGAGCAAATCTAGTGTTTTCCAGCGAGGTTTTCCATACATTTTCAGTGTGAGAAAATCTACCTATTTGAAGAGATTTGCAGGAAATCTCTTTCGAAATTCAAATGCAACACTGCGTTTGTATTGTATTTTAAACGAAACTACCACCCTTTTGTGCTCCTAGTGCTGAATTGTATACATAGTGTAAACGCATTAAAGTGGGACATTGTTATAAAATGTTACCAGTAAATTTAGTTCTCCAGTACTACTGGGTGGCTTGAAATCCCCTAACAAAGCTGCTGCAAATTCAGCAGGGGAGAAAGTATGCTGGAAAGCATGATCCAAAGTGGGCTACCGAAAGTGGCCTTAAAGTAAATCCGTCTAAGGCGGAAGTAGTTCTTTTCAGTAGGAGATACAAGTTACCCACAGCGGCACATGTGTTCTTGATGAAGAGAATGTTCCATTTATTGATCAAATCACAAATCAATCATTTTGGAAAAGGCCAGAAAGGCAACTTTCAAAGGCAAAAGTTTGGGATTTAGACCGCATGTTATCCACTGGGTATATACTGCAGTTGTCAGACCTATAATGCTATATGGTGTTGTAGTGTGGTGGATGGCGCTTAAAAAATCCATCTAATGTTCAATACTCAGCTGGATCGAAAGGATGGCTTATTTGTAAATCACAACTGCGCTGAGGACGACACCGTATGATGCTATACCCACTGCCTCTGAACATTGTGGCTAGACAAATTGTTGCGACCACTGATGTGAGGCTGAGGGAACCTTCTCTTTGGTCATGTTGCGGCTACGGATCCTGAGTTATCCTCGATGCAATCCCCGATTTTTCTGAAAGTGGTGATTACATATTGCATGAGACGCTTTTTGCTAAAATGTATTGTACCGCTTTTGTTGATAGTTCCTAACTGGACGACCAGTTGCGCTTTGGGGCGGATTCTGAAGAACTAAGACTGGTCATATCGAGAAGGTTACCACTGTAGTGTGTATCAGGCGCACATTTTTGCAATTAAAGATGTTGTGGAATGACTAAGATATAAAGTCATAACGAAGATTGACATTAATTTCTTCTCAGATAGCCAGGCAGCCATTAAATCTCAAGAGAATGTATTTCTGAACTCAAAAACCGCCCTCGACTGTCGCAGATCTTTCAACGAAATAGCGGAACTTTCAACAAGTAAAAGCGTGCTTAGTTCGGCCGGGCCGAATCTTGGGAGCCCAACACCATGGATTCTGCTAAAAATTTAGTTGAAGGGAATAATTTTATTCTAAATGTCAAACTTCTGTCAAAACAGCAAAAATTAAAGCTTCTAGGAACGCAACAAAGATAATCGAGAGACCGGTTTATGTGGGAGCTATGCCAGTTAGACCGATTTATACTTTTCACAGTTGTTGGAAGTCATAACATAACTTAGTTTACTTTAATTGGCTATGACAGAATATTTGTTCCACTAGCCGAACGTAGAATAATGTTCCAAGCGCCTCGATCTTCTGCGCTCATTCTAAAATCTCTGACACCAAGTTTCGAGGTGTCTCCCACAACTTGATCTTTCCATCGGGCTTTTGGTCTTCCCGGTTTGCGTGTGCCACTTTGCTGGAGCTTCTTCATCCATTCTGACAACATGACCTAGCCAACGCAGCCGTTGTATTTTGATGCGTCTAACTATGCTATCATCGTCATACAGCTCGTGATTCATACGTCGCCTATATTCTCCGTTAACGCAAACTGGTCTATATATTTTACGAAGAATCTTTCTCTCAAATACTTCAAGCACTGCCTCATCTGCTTTCACAAGTACCCACGCTTCAGAACCATATAACAGCACGGGTAGTATCAGTGTCTTGTAAAGTGTAGTCTTCGTCTGTCGAGAGGTGGCCTTGTTTTTATACTGCTTACTTAGTCCAAAGTAGTAGCTGTTTGCCAGTATTATTCTTCGCTTTATCTCAAAACTGGTGTCATTCGTTTCGGTTACGGCGGTGCCGAGGTAGATAAAGTTACTGACTATCTCAAAGTTGTGGATATCAACTTTCTCCATTTTCTTTATCTGTTCGGTTGTGCAAAGCTTTTTGGGAGTTGAAACCATCCATTTCGTCTTATCTCCATTTACTGCCAGACCCATTTTCACTGACTCTCTTTCGATTCTTTCAAAGGCAGCATTTACTACTTCCGGTGACCGACCTATGATATCGATATCGTCGGTATAGGCGAGTAGCATGTGCTCTCTTGTGATTAGTGTGCCATACCTATTCACATCTGCATCTCGTATAATCTTCTCCAGCAGGATATTAAAGAGATCACACGATAGGCTGTCTCATTGTCTGAAACCTCGTTTGGTATTAAATGGATCGGAGAGATTCTTTCCTATTCTTACTGAGGAACGCGTATCAGCAAGTGTCATCCTGCAGAGTCTTATTAATTTTGCAGGGATACCAAACATAACATAACACCACATGCAAAATTACGGCTTGTAAGGGCTCTTAAAGTCAAATTGGGAGATCGGTTTATATGGGAGCTATATCAGATTATAGACCTATTTGGACCTTACTTGACACAGATATTGGAAGTCACAACGGAACACTACATTCAAAATTTCAGCCAAATCAGACCAAATTTTGGCTTCAGGGGCTCAAGAAGTCAAATCGGGAAATCAGTTTATTAACTGATCAGGTTATGGACTGATTTGAACCGTACTTGAGACAGTTGTTGAAAGTCATAACGGAACAATACAAATTGCGGCTTGTAAGGGCTCAAGAAGTCATATCGGCAGATCGGTTTATATGGGAGCTGGTATTTAAATCTGAGCCGATATAATCCATGGTGGTGGGTTCCCAAGATTCGGCCGGGCCGAACTAAGCACTCTTTTATTTGTTTGATTTAATTTTTTTTTTTATTAAATCATGCCAACAAATTAAAAATTTTTCTTCAAATGTGCCTCATTCAATGCTTCATGAGAAATTTCAAATTTGTATGCACGTTTTTGCAGTTGCCACAAAATTTCATTTCAATCATCAATGTGCCTGCCTGCCTACCCATTGAAAGAGTTCAAAGTCCAGACGATTTGCCGATACTGATACGAGTGTGAATCTTTGGAAAAGCAGTACAAGAAACTGTCTTATTTTGACACAGTTTAGATTTGCAATGAATTAATTTAGCGAAAGAAACCCATCACCACCGCCGCCCGAGGCATTTATCAATGGTCTGACATCAATTTGTCCATTCATTCATTTGTTCACTATGGAGCCGATGAGGGCGGCCAATGTTGGTTTGATTCCATAGTTGCGATATTTTGCACAGAGCCATGTCTTCGGGGCCACAATGTGGGCTTGCATACAATTGATCAATTAAAATGGGATTTTGATAAGAAACACTGTTGTGACAAGTGTAGCTAAGCAACGTTGGGAGTTGGTTGAGTTGTTTTTGGCTACAGACTTTTGCAAAAGAAAAGCAAATTTCCCAGAAAAAGTGGAAAAATATGCTGCCCGTTTTAAAAGGCTTGATAGGTCGCCCACACACATCTCAACCGATTGGATGTCCCGAGCATGATATGTTGTCATTCCATATCAACGGTGGTGTGTTGATAAATGTGAGTGACACCTGAAGCATAGGGTAAACGTAACATGAATTTTGTTAAAAATAATGTTTGGCAAATAAACATATTCCTTTATTATTGGGTTGCCCAAAGAGTAATTGCGGATTTTTCATATAGTCGGCGTTGACAAATTTTTTCAACGGCTTGTGACTCTGTAATTGCATTCTTTCTTCTGTCAGTTATCAGCTGTTACTTTTAGCTTGCTTTAGAAAAAAAGTGCGCGAAATTTTATTTACATTTGTTTGTTTGGCGTCAATTTTAATATGGAGCCCACAAAGGAGCATTTTCGTCATATTTTACTTTCTTATATACGTAAAGGAAAAAACGCGGAGCAGGTTGCTAAAAAGTTACGAGATGTGTATGATAATAAAGCCTTAAAAGGAAGACAGTGTCAAAATTGGTTTCGCAAATTCCGTTCTGGAGATTTTCCACTTAAAGATGAGCCAAGTTCAGGTCGGCCAAATAAAGTTGATGTTGACCAAATCAAGGCATTAATCGAATTGGATCGTCATGTAACTGAGCGTGAGATAGGAGAGAAGTTAAATATACCAAAATCAACCGTTCATTATCACATAAAAAGTCTTGGACTGGTGAAAAAGCTTGATATTCGGGTACCACATGTATTGAAAGAAATTCATTTAACAAACCGAATCAACGCTTGTGATATGCACCTTAAACGCAATGAATTCGATCCGTTTTTAAAACGAATCATAACTGGAGATGAAAAATGGATTGTTTACAACAACGTTAGTCGAAAACGATCATGGTCCAAGCATGGTGAACCAGCTCAAACCACTTCAAAGGCTGATATCCACCAAAAGAAGGTTATGCTGTCTGTTTGGTGGGATTGGAAGGGTGTGGTATATTTTGAGCTGCTTCCAAGGAACCAAGCGATTAATTCGGATGTTTACTGTCAACAATTGGACAAATTAAATACAGCCATCAAGGAGAAGCGACCAGAATTGGTCAATCGTAAAGGTGTCATATTCCACCAGGACAACGCTAGACCGCACACATATTTGGTCACTCGCCAAAAACTGTGTGAGCTTGGCTGGGAACTTTTGATACATCCACCATATAGCCATGACCTTGCACCATCAGACAACCATTTATTTCGATCTTTGCAGAACTCCTTGAATGGTAAAACTTTCGGCAATGATGAGGCTATAAAATCGCACTTGGTTCATTTTTTGCAGATTAAGGCCAGAAGTTCTATGAGCGTGGAATACTAAATTTGCCAGGAAGATGGCAAAAGGTTATCGAACAAAATGGCAATTATATATTTGATGCAATTACTTTCTTTTAAAAAATCCGCAATTACTTTTTGGGCAACCCATATTTCAAATTTTGTCTTTGCCCGGTAGGGCGAGGATCATTCTTCTAATGATGTGTTAATTTCTCATTCGAGATGAGCTTAATGATCGAAAATTGTATACGACCCAATGCCATCAACATAACTTCCAAACGATGTATAAAACCATGTGTATACCCTGTATCGAGCTTAGTCAGTGTTGTATTTTTTGTGGAGGTGCAATTCCTTCGAGATAAATACAACCTACTAATGTATGGTCACACCAAGGGGTCGAAACGCGTTAGATCAGTTGATGTATCTCCTCATTTTTATACCCATCACCATATGAAGGGGGTATACTTTTCTAGTCATTCAGTTTGTAATATTCCTCTAAGGCCCCATAAAGTATCTATATTCTTGATGGTCTCGACGTCCTACAGTGGAAGCAAAGCGAAAAGAAACTAATAAAAAATATGCTGTGTGAGAACGAGAAGAGATATCTCTTTGAAATTTAGAATGGTTAGAGTTGAGGTGTTAACCAGTTCGTGTGCAAAGTTTCAAAGCTCCTGAAGGTGGTCCCCTTGGTACTCCGAAAAATTGATGGGTCTGTCAAATCTTCATTTGTGATCTGATTTCGGTTTATATGGGAGCAATATCAGGTTATAGACCAATTTAGACCGTATTTAACACAGTTGGCGGAAGTCATAACAGAACACCGCATGCAAAATTTCAGCCAAATCGGACAAAAATTGCGGCTTCCAGGGGCTTTAAAAGTCATTTTGGGAGATCGGTTTATATGGGAGCTATATTAGGTTATTGGCCGATTTGGATCCTACTTAACACAGTCGTTGGAAGTCATAAAAAAACACCACGTGCCAAATTTCAGCTAAATCGGACAAAAGATGCGCCTTCCAGGCGTTCAAGAAGTCAAATCGAGAGATCGGTTTATATGGAAGCTATATCAGGTTATAAACCGATTAGGATCCTACTTATCACAGTTGTTGGAAGTCATAACAGAACACTACATGCAAAATTTCAGCCAAATCGGACAAAAATTGCGGCTTGTAGGGGCTCAAGAAGTCAAGTCGGGGGATCGGTTTATGTGGCAGCTATATATAAATCTGAACCGATATGGCTCATTTACAATCCCTAACGACCTACATTAGTATTAGGTATCCACGCGTTCGTCCGCTATCAATGGGAGAGCACTCAATGATATGTGAGAAGTTTACCCCTGTTCCTTTATGGAATGTTCCTGGGTTAATTTGAATTTGCAATATAAATGAGATATACCTTGGCACACTTACAACATTTGAAATCTATGAGCAAAATCCTGTAATCATGGAAACATAAATTATTTGACGCTTCATTATTGATTATTACATGTTTATGATGTAATGACGTCTTGCCTAAAATTATAATTTATATGCAAATGTGTCTGTGGACACTGACATTGTAAAGCACATAATTATAATATTAAGAATTGGAATTACATCATTATAAAGCAAGGACATTAACAAAATTAAAATTTGAGGCTTGTATTTTGGCTCCAAAAATAAATAATTTCAATCAAAAACAAATTAATTATTCATTAAAATTGGATTTGTATTAAATTTGTATTTGTTTGCAGTTATGGCTTTTGAGAAAAATTCCATTAAAACTTGCTTTTGTCCACATTCTAAAAACAAATCAATTTGGAGATTTTAAAGCAGTTTTATTTAGCCCTTAGCGGCTTTTCTCGCTTATTTTGTACGGAGAAAAATGCTCATTGAGCGGATTTTCTTATCCCCATCTATTATCGCCGATTTACATGACATTGTTGGTAAGCGTGTAAAATAGTAACAGTTGATTTCATAAAGGACTAAAGTCATTCAAAAAAATAAAGCTTCTGCACTTAACCAAACTTGTTTCAAAACAGCAAAAATGTTTGCTAAAACAGCAGTTTTGTCTGCTGAAATGGGAAAGCAAACATTACTGCTGTTTCAGCAAACATAGGGCTGCTATATTAGCAAACATCTCTTACTGCTATTTCAACTAACAAAATCTGCTGTTTTAAGTACACAACTGCTGAAAAAAATTGTATGCTACTTATTATGGTTGCCTGTTACTTGTTTTGATTACTTTAGGCATTTTTTTTGTTGGAAGAGATGATTTTAATTTGTGGAATATTATTGTGAAGAAGCTACCTGATCCATCCATTAGTATACATTTCGAAATGTGGCTGAGCAAGCAAGCATTTTTTGTTATTGCTCTACCAATGCGCACATGGCTGGCATGGCCATTTGTATCTAGATTTAAAGAAATTTATATATATATATATATATCTTATATACCCTCCACCAGGCATGGCATTTGTCAAGTTCTTTTCCCGGTTTAAATTTTTAGGCACACAAATGATGAAAGAAAATAATTGCTATGCTATTGGAGCTATATGAAGTTATGGTCCGATTCATACCATAATTGAATCGAATGTTGGAGATAGTAGAAGTCATTGTGTAAAATTTCAGCTAATTCGAATCAGTATAGCGCCCTTTAGGGGCTCAAGAAATAGGGAGAGTGGTTTATATAGGAGCTGTGTCAGGCTATATACTGATTCACACCATATTCGACATGTATGTTGAAGGTGATGGGAAAAGCCGTTGTACAAAATTTCAGCCAAATCGGATAATAACTGCGCCCTCCAGAGGCTCAAGAAGTCAAGATCCCAGATCGGTTTAAATGGCAGCTATATTTGATTATTACCCGATTTGAACCATACATAGTTGGAAAACTTAACAGAATACCTCGTGCAAAATTTAAGACAAATCGGATAAGAATTGCGCCCTCTAGTGGCTCAAGAAGTCAAGATTGAAGATCGGATTAAGTTGCAGCTATATCAGGTTATGGACCGAACGCGTCGCTTGAAATTTTGCACAAATAACTTACATTGATGTAGGTCTTTGAAAATTGCAAATGGCTCATATCGGTTAAGATTAAAATAAAACTCCCATATAAACCGATCTCTCGATTTGACTTCTTAAGCCCCTGCAAGCCGCAATTTTCATCCGATTTAACTGAAAATTTGCACACAGTGTTCCGTTATGACTTCCAACAACTGTGCCAAGTACGCCTCAAATCGGTCTATAATCAGATATAGCTCCCATATTTTAGCAGAATCCATGGTGGTTGGTTCCCAAGATTCGGTCCGGCTCGAACTTCACACGCTTTTACTTGTTTCTTCTAACATCGTCTTCATAATTAAGTAGCAGTCATTGTCAGCTAACAACAGACTTTTCAGCAGTAAGCCTGCTACTATGAAAATGCAGTACTACTGATGTAATAGCAGAACTACTGCTACAATAGCAACAAAGTTAACTACTAATATTCCGCAGACAGTGTTTGCTATTTTCATTAAACTTTTTTCTATGGGTGTAGGAACCGATCAAGGATGATCGAGAGACTGTTTTACATGGGAGCTATATCAGGTTATAGACCGATTTGGCACAGCTGTTGGAAGCCATAACGGAGCACTACATGTATTTGTGAGGTATCCTTCCATGTTAAAACTTCTCTACCAAGTGGTGTCCTTGCGGCTTGCTTAAAAAGGAGGCCCCATATCATTGAGCTTAAACTTTAATCGGACTGCCCTCATTGATATGATAGAAGTATCCCCTGTTCCTTAATGAAATGTTCATGGGAAATTTAATATAATACCTTACAAATGTCGCTAGCATTTTTAAGGGGCTAACCAACGATGAAAATTTTTTTCTGATGTTCACGCCGGGATTGTAACCCATGCGTTTGGCGTCATAGGCGAACATGTTTACCTCTGCGCCACGGTGGCTTCCTGTTTATCAACCCATCATCTCAAAATTTAGCATAATTAATTATTCTATAGCCTCCGATATGTATAAGAAATTTGCTCGAAATTGGTTCATGTAGCTCCCATATATACCTTCGATCGATTTCCGGTACTATTACAAAATCGGTTCAGAATTAGATATCGCTTCCATAAACTAACATCGCCAAATTTACATTTATAGGGTAGGCGTAGGGTATTATATAGTGTTTTTATACCCTCGACCATAGGATACTATACTATTAAAATTTCGTCATTCCGTTTGTAACACCTCGAAATATGCGTCTCAGACCCATAAAGTATATATATTTTTGATCCTCATGACAGTTTAAGTCGATCAAGCTATGTCCGACCGTCCGTCCGTCCATCGAAAGCACGCTATTTTTTGAAGGAGTAAAGCCAGACACTTGAAATTTTGCACAAATACTTCTTGTTAGTGTAGGTCGGTTGGGATGGTAACTGGGCCAAATCGGTTCATCTTTTGATGTAGCTGCCATATAAATCGATCTGGAATCTTGACGTCTTAAGCTTTCAGGCACCGCAATAATTATAAGATTTGGCTGAAATTTTGCAAGAAGTGTGTTATTTTGATTTCCAACATCTATGCCAAGTATGGTCCATAATTGGATATAGGTCCTATATAAACCGATCTCCCGATAATACTTCTTGAGCGCAATTCTTATCCGATTCAAATGTAGATTATTTTATCTATTCAAAGAGCAAAGAACTCTTATTCCGCTTGTGGAGCAAGTCGTCTTTAAGAGCTCTGTTTAAATACAGATGTGTGCCTTACAACCTACTCTAATTGGGTTGGTAAGTACCATGATCCATTTGACGAAGCCCGTTGATGAAGATTCATGGCGAATCAGAAATCGCAATACGGGTAGCCTGTCAAATGCGTTTAAGAAACATCACACAGTTTGTGTTACTTTTAAGAGTTCTTTGCCGTGGTACTTGCATAGGAAAAATTGATCAAAATGGTATATAGCCGGACAATATCCGTCACTGGGATCTCAATTGTAATTAATTGAAATTTTGTTCACTGATTTTTATACCCTCCACTTTAGGATGAGGGTATTTCGTCATTCTGTCAACTCCTCGAAACATTCATCCTATAAAGTAATATTTCGTCCTATAAAGTATATATATAATTTAGAGTCGATCTAGCTATGTCAGTCCGTCTGTCCGTTTGTCCTTCCGTCCGTATGCCTGTCGAAAGCACGCTAACTTTCGAATGAACAAAGCTAGCCGTTTGAAATTTTGCACAAATACTTCTAATTAGTGTAGGTCGGTTGGGATTTTAAATGGGCCATATCGGCCCATGTTTTAATATAGCTGTCATATAAACCGATTTTGAATCTTGACTTCTTGAGTCACTAGAGGCGCAATTTTCATCCGATTTGGCTGAAATTTTGCTTGAAATGTTTTGTTATGATTTTCAATAACTGTGCTAAGAAGGGTTTAAATCGGTCCATAACTTGATATAGCTGCCATGTAAACCGATTTTGTCTTGACTTCTTAAGCCACTAGAGGGCTTAATACTTATCCGATTTGGCTGAAATTTAGCATGAAATGTTTTGTTATGATTTCCAACAACTGTGCCAAATATTGTTTTAATTGGTTCATAACCTGGTATAGCTGCCATATAAACTGATCTGGGATCTTGACTTTTTGAGCCTCTAGAGGCCGCAATTATTGCCCGATTTGACTGAAATGTTGTTGCGATTATGTTGCGAATTGAACCATAACGTTATATAGCTCCAATAGCATAGCAGTCATTTTCTTTTATCCTTTGTTGGCCGAAAAAGATATACCGGGAAAACAACTCGACAAATGCAATCTATGGTGGAGGGTATATAAGATTCGGCTCTGCCGAGCTTAGCACGCTTTTAGTTTTTTTTTTTTAATTTTAATTAAGAAACATTTTGTTCAAATTACGTCTTGTTTATATTCTTATATATTGGGTTGCCCAAAAAGTAATCGGTAATATAGTAGTAATATAGTCGGCGTTGACAAATTTTTTCAACGGCTTGTGACTCTGTAATTGCATTCTTTCTTCTGTCAGTTATCAGCTGTTACTTTTAGCTTGCTTTAAAAAAAAAGTGCTCGAAATTTTGTTTACATTTGTTTGTTTGGCGTCAATTTTAATATGGGTACCACATGTATTGAAAGAAATTCATTTAACAAACCGAATCAACGCTTGTGATATGCACCTTAAACGCAATGAATTCGATCCGTTTTGAAAACGAATCATAACTGGAGATAAAAAATGGATTGTTTACAACAACGTTAGTCGAAAACGATCGTGGTCCAAGCATGGTGAACCAGCTCAAACCACTTCAAAGGCTGATATCCACCAAAAGAAGGTTATGCTGTCTGTTTGGTGGTATTGAAAGTGTGTGGTATATTTTGAGCTGCTTCCAAGGAGCCAAACGATTAATTCGGATGTTTACTGTCAACAATTGGACAAATTGAATACAGCCATCAAGGAGAAGCGACCAGAATTGGTCAATCGTAAAGGTGTCATATTCTACCAGGACAACGCTAGACCGCCCACATCTTTGGTCACTCGCCAAAAACTGAGTGAGCTTGGCTGGGAACTTTTGATGCATCCACCATATAGCCCTGACCTTGCACCATCAGACTACCATTTATTTCGATCTTTGCAGAACTTAAATGGTAAAACTTTCGGCAACGATGAGGCTATAAAATCGCACTTGGTTCAGTTTTTTGCAGATAAAGGCCAGAAGTTCTATGGGCGTCGAATACTAAATTTGCCAGGAAGATGGCAAAAGGTTATCGAACAAAATGGAAATTATATATTTGATTAAAGTTCATTCTAAGTTTTATTAAAAATGCATTTACTTTCGTTTAAAAAATCCGCAATTACTTTTTAGGCAACCCAATACACATGAAATATTCTTAAATGCAGTTCATTCATTAATTATACTGTAAACCACTACAGTGGAACGGGGAAATAATAACTTAGTGAATTAGTTTGAAACATCCAGAAGGAAGACAGCTAGACCCATTGGTAAGTACACTGATCTACTCACAATCACTTTCTAATTCGATTAAGCTATGTCCGTCTGTTTGTCCGTCTGTTTGTTGTCTGTCTGTCTATGTTAAATTGTGAACAAATTACAGGTCGTAATTTTCATCTATTCATCTTCAAATATGAAACAGATATTTTTTTAAGCCAAGAGAAGAAGTCTATTGAAATTGGAAAAAATTGGTTCAGATTTGGATATAACTCCCATATATATTGTCGTCCGATTTGGACTAATATTGCAATAATGTGTTCATTTTTTAATCGATTCTCTCGAAATTTGGCAAGAATGATTTTCTTATAACTCTCAATACCACCGGTGAATTTCATGGAAATCGGTTCAGATTTCGATGTAGCTCCATATATATATATATATATATATATATATATATATATATATATATATATATATCGCCTGATTTTCACTTCAATGCAATAATGATGTCATTTGTCAACAGATTGCCACCAAAATTGGCATATATATTTCTATTTCATATCTATTTTACAAAAATGGGTTCAGATTGATTTTTAACCATATTTTCTATTATTGGCTCGAAATTTAATGCAGACACTATTGTACTACCCATCTGAAAATCTCCCCCGAGGTCCATCAAAATTGGTTCAGAATTAGTTATAGCTCTTAATTGGTAGGTGTAGGGTATTATATAGGCGGCACCGCCTGACTTTTGTCTTTCCTTACTGGTTTTTCATTTTTTTACTCTCTAACCGCTAGACTTTAATTCATTGCAAGGATAACGCCACAACAACATTAGAACAAACACAAATAACTAAGTGCGGGTGTGTGGAGGGAGTATCACGGTACATAATACGAAATTAATGCATTTATTTTTAGATTATATGATTGTGCACTCGGTTTTGTATGAAATAAAGGAAACAATTTTTTTCAATGAAACATGAGTGAGTGTTGTGGTTATTTTGTGGCGGCAGGGGCTGGGGTTTGTACAACAGCTGCTAGTTGCAGCGGTAGCGGAATTCAATCTTGACTCTTAAGTATTGTTGCTGTTGTTAATGCATAGGCGTCGAAGCTCGTGTTGTGTGGTTTTTTGCTGATACGGAAAAGAATGAACCTTATCAGGAGGGCATATGGACACTTTCACACATACGCACACACATTGCATAGCATTCGATAATCCGTGGCGGATAATCACATCAATCCTCCACAACACTCCTTCAAAAAAAAAAAAAAAAAACTGCCTGTCTGGAGGAAGGAAGCAAAAATTCAAAATATTTTGGATGTTCTTGGTATTTCCCAAGATATGACATTCCAAAAAGGCGATAAGGTACTTTAGTTTTGGTTGGGTATTTGGGGATAGCCCTTTGCAATGAAGGCATACAAAATTGATAATAATAGATTCAATCAACTGATTTCTATCCAAGCCATAACTTAAGATTGAAAAGATTTTTCAATATTCTAGCAAACAACTTGCACAACTTTCAGCAGTGGTGCTGGTGCACTAAATTCGCTGTATACCGGTTAATTGACCGATTCGAATCATACTCGGCAATGATGTTGGAAGTCAGAACATAAGTCCTTGTGCCAAGTTTCACCTAAATCAGGCTTTTAGCGGCTCAAGAAGTAAAATCCGGGGATCGGTTTGTATGGGGGCATCTTTTAAAGCCTAGTCAGGCATTTTTTTGGACTAGACACGAAGTCATTGAAATTGAAAAAATTCGGGTCAGATTTAGATATAGCTCCCATATATATGATATTCCGATATGGTCTAATCTTATATATAACAAGTAAAAGCGTGCTAAGTTCGGCCGGGCCGAATCTTGAGAACCCACCACCTTGGATTCTGCTAAAATACGAGAGCTATATCTAGTTGAAAACGGATTTGGACCGTACTTGGCACAGTTATTGAGAGTCATAACAAAGCGCTATGTGCGAAATTTCAGCTAAATCGGATAAAAATCACAGCTTGTAAGGGCTCAATAAGTCAAATCGGGAGATCGGTTTATATGGGAGCTATATCCAAATCTGAACCGATATGGCCAAATCGAATTAAAATTGCGGCTTCCAGGGGCTCAAGAAGTCAAATCTGGAGATCGGTTTATATGGGAGCTATATCCAAATCTGAACTGATATGGCCAAATCGGCTTCGAGGGGCTCAAGTTCAAATCAAGTGATCGGTTTATATGGCACAGTTGTTGAAAGTCATAACAGAATACTATGTGCAAAATTTAAGCCAAATTAGACAAAAATTACAACTTCCAGGGGCTCAAGAAGTCAAATCGGGAGATCGGTTTATATGGGAGCTATATCCAAATCTGAACCGATATGGCTAAATCGGATGAAAATTGCGGCTTCCAGGGGCTCAAGAAGTCAAATCGGGAGATCGGTTTATATGGGAGCTATATCCAAATCTGAACCGATATGGCCCATTTTCAATCCCTAACATCGACTGCTATCGTGATTTCGACAGACGGACCGCTCGATGGCTAGACCGACTCAGGATGTCGAGACGATCAAGACTATATATAACTTTATGGGGTCCTACATCACTATTTCGAGTTGTAACAAATGGAATGACTAGATTAGTATGCCCCATCCTATGATGGTGGGTATAAAATCAATTTGTATTTGTTTGTTTCCTCCGTATAGACTCAAAAACTGCTGAGCCGATTACTTTAAAATTTTCACAGATTGTGATGGTTGGTTTGGAAGGAAACATAGGCTATATAGTTTTTTGATATGGGAAGGGGAGCGGACTCTCCCCTTTACCACAAAAGTACTAGCCAAAAATAAAAGTGTACCAATCGGGACAATATGGGACTCAAATGAAATGAAAGGTATTCATGAGTAGAGTACGAATTTCATGTTAAAAATTGCGTCCAAGTAACTGGGGGCCGCCCCAACCCCATAATCTCCTAAGATAGGTTTATATGACGATCAAGACAATATGGGACTCAAATAAAAGGTATTCATGAGTAGATTAAACAGGCTTTGTAATTTTTTAATATCGGAAGGGGTGGACCCTCCCCCGTTAGCCCAAAAACACAAAAATCACCAAAAGCAAAAGGAAACCGATAATGACAAAATGGGTATTAAATGAAAGGTATTGAAAAGCAGAATGCGAATATGGATTTAAAAATTGGGTCCAAGTACCCAGGAACAGGGACTCAAGAAGTCAAATTGGGAGATCGGTTCATGTGGGAGCTATATCCAAATCTGAACCGATGTGACCAATTTGTAATCTCCAACGACCTACATCAATATTAGGTATCTGTGCACAATTTCAAGCGGCTAGCTTTACGCGTTCGACCGCTATCGTGATTTCGACAGACGGACGGACGGACGGAACCGACTAAGGATGATCGAGAGATCGGTTAACATGGGAGCTATATCAAGTTATACACCGATTCGAACCGTACTTAGTACAGTTGTTGGAGGTCATAACGGAACGCCACATTCACAATTTCAGTAAAATCGGACAAAAATTGCGGCTTGTAAGGGCTCAAGAAGTCAAATCGGGAGATTGGTTTATATGGGAGCTTTATCTAAATCTGAACTGATATGGCCAATTTGCAATCCCAAACGACCCAATACATTAGTAAGACGTATCTGTGCAAAATTTCTAGCTAGCTTTAGGCGTTTGACCGTTCCACGATCAAGAATATATATACTTTATGGGGTCTTAGACGAATATTTCGAGGTGAAACAAACGGAATGACTAGATTAGTATACCCCCATCCTATGGTGTAGAATATATTTTCAATTTAAGTTGTATATTAAGGCGCCAGCAATTATATTTTATATTTATTTGTTGGGTGACATGTTGTCTTCGCTGTTCGCCTCGGATGGTTGTTGTTACCGCATGTTGGTTAATAAACAACCGGCCTAATTATAGCGTTACATGATGATTCATTTCCTATTTGTATTTGTTGACTTTTTTGCCGTATCGTCATAGTTTATCAGAAATTTAATTTAGATTTTTATGTCTCTGTTATCTGGCAATGGCGATAGAAATGCTAAAGATATTGGTAGTCAGAGTAGACATATTTGTGAGATTGTGAGAGAAAAATTTTTTTCAAGTTCATTTTAGTTGATTGGAATACGAGTATTATTAAAATAAGTTGTCTTTAATAGATTTTTTAAAAGACCGAATTTTTATGCAAAATGCTTTTAAACCGATTGAACACAAATTTCGCATCTAGGCTTATGTTAACGTAACAAATTCATTACTCACATACAAAAAAATAATTCATTGGCCATAAATTAAATTTTCGATATGTAAACGTCTTGGGAACGAGGAAATTAGAAACATACAAGGAAGTCGGAAGATCCGCTATGGTAAAACAAGTAAGTTTGGCAGGGCCGAATCTTGGGAATCCACCACCAGGGATTCTGCTAAAAATTTATACAAAATAAATTTAGTATAAAGGCATTCTTTTATTCTATATACCAAACTTCTGTCAAACCAGCAAAAATTAAAGCTTCTATGAACCGAACACGGATGGTCGAGAGACCGGTTTACGTAGGAGCTATATCAGGTTATAGGAAGTCGTAACAGAACACCGCATGCAAAATTTCATTCAAATCAGACAAAAATTGCGGCTTGTAAGGGCTCTAGAAGTCAAATCGGGAGATCGGTTTACAAGGGAGCTATATCAGGCTATAGACCGATTTAAGCCGTACTCGGCACAATTGTTGGAAATCATTACAGAGCACTATAAGCAAAATTTCAGCCAAATCAGACAAAAATTGTGGCCTCCAGGGGCTCAAGAAGTCAAATCGGGAGATCGGTTTATATGGGAGCTATATCAGGTTATAGACCGATTTGAACTGTATTTTACACAATGGTTGGAAGTCATAACGGAACTCCACGTACAAAATTTCAGCCAAATCGGACAAAAATTGCGGATTCCAGGGGCTCAAGAAGCCAAATCGGAGAATAGGTTTATATGGGAGCTATATCAGGTTATAGACCGATTTGAACCCTACTTGGCGCAGTTGTTGGAAGTCATAACAGAACACTATGTTCAAAATTTCAGCCAAATCAGACAAAAATTGTGGCCCCCCTTATATGGGAGCTATATCTAAATCTGAACCGATATGGCCCATTTGCAATTTCCAACGACCTATTGTACATCAATACTATGTATCTGGGAAAATTTTCAAGCGACTAGCTTAACGCGTTCGACCGCTATCGTGATTTCGACAGAGTGACGGACGGACGGGCATGGCTATTTCGAATCAGAATAGCTATTTCGAATCAGAGGTGTTACAAACGGAATGACTAGATTAGTATACCCCCATCCTATGGTGGTGGGTATAAAAACAAAAGACATGCAATGCAATGCACAGCTTTCGTCACATTATCTTTCTATGAATAGTTTTGAATGGTGTTGTTTTGAAACGATGTGTGGTTCTCTGATCCGAATCAGATTCTAACTGATATTGGCCCACATAAGTAACCATACCCCGATATGAATTCTTTAGACCATAGAAGCCGCAATCAATTCCCATTTTTATTCATATAAAATAATTCAAATACAAAATGTGTTAATAGAGGTAAAGTTTTGGTGGAATCTAGGTTTTGGTTGTCCAAGATTTGGGCCGAACGAACTTAGCACGTTTTTACTGTTTTTTATAGTTTTGTATTATTCGATAATTCTTTAACGATTTCAAATAACAGTAAAGAAAATAACAACCCACGGCCGTATATTAATGCAGCTTTAAAGTAGGCTCATTTGAAAGTTCTATTAAGGATATCTGTCAAACAAATCTATTTTAAAGCTCCATAAGGTTTTGTAAATGCCCTAAGATATTATTTAAATCATCCTAGGTACTATTTTTTGAGATTTTTTTCAGCCTTTTGTGAGAGTCTTTTGTCCCAAAGGCAAGTACTTAATTTATTAATGATTTTAATACCCACCACCGAAGGATGGGGTATATTCATTTTGTCATTCCGTTTGAAACACATCGAAATGTCAATTTTCGAACCTATAAAGTAAATATATTCTTGATCGTCATAAAGATCTAAGACGAACTAGCCATGTCCGTGCGTCTGCCTGTTGAAAACATGCTACAGTCTTTAAAACTATGGATATTGAGCTGAAACTTTTCACAGATTCTGTTTTTGTCCATAATTAAGTTCGAAGATGGGCTATATCGGACTATATCATGAAATAGCCCCTATATATGCCGATCCGCTGATTTAGGATCTTGGGCCCCTAAAAGTCATATTTATTATTCGATGTTGTTGAAATTTGGGACAGTGAGTTGTGTTAGGCCACTCGACATCCTTCTTCAATTTGGCCCCGATTGGTACAGATTTGGATATAGCTGCTATATATATAGATCTCTCGATTTAAGGTCTTGGGCCCATAAAAGGCGTATTTATTGTCCGATGTCTCCGAAATTGTGTTAGGCCACTCGACACACCTCTTCAATTTGGCCTAGATCGGTTAAGATTTGGATATAGCCGCCATAAATACCGATTTCACGATTAAGGTTCTTGGGCCCATAAAAGGCGCATTTATAGACCGATGTCGCCAAAATTTGGGATAGTGAGGTGTATTATGGCTTTCGACATCCTTCCCTATTTTGGCTTAGATTGGTTCAGATGTGGATATAGCTGCCTTAAAGACCGATTTCTCGATTTAAGGTCTTGAGCCTATAAAAGGCGCATTTATTGTCTGATTTTGCTGAAATTTGAGACAGTGAGTTGTATTAGGCCCCTCGATATCCCTGTATAATAAGACCCAGATCGGATCGGATTTGAACATAGCTGTCATATTCATATTCATGTTTTAGGCCCATAAAAGTTGAATTTATAAACCGATTTCGCTGAAGTTTGACACAATGAATTGTGTTAGGCTTCACGACATCTATAAGTAATACGAACCAGATCGGTATAAATTTGGATATAGCTGCCATATATACCAAAATCACGATCTAAGGTTTTAGGCCTAAAAAAAATGGAATTATTTGCCGAATTCTCTGAAAATTGGCGCAATGAGCAGTGTGAGGAACGTTGACATTTCTACCGAATATGGTCAATATCGGGCTATATTTGAATATAGCTGCCATATTGGTCCATAAAAGCAGTGTTTACTATCGGATTACATTTGGCACAGTGAGCTTTTTTAGGCTTTTTGCCAGTCGGATATATATTCACCATATAGACCGATCTTCCAACTTAAGTTCTTAATCCTTAAAAGGTTCAATTATTACCCAATTTCGCTATAATTTAGGCTTTTCGATATCCGTGCTCGATATGGTTCTGATGGATGTATACATACATACCGATTTAAGTTCTTGGGCTCATAAAGGTGCATTTTTAACCGATTTCGCTAAAATTTGGTACAATGAGTTGTGTTAACCTCCGCGTTTGTACCGAATATAGTCTAGATCGGTCTATGCCGAACACCCGATTGAAAGTTTAGAGGCCATAAAAGACGGATTTATTACCCGATTTCGCAGAATTTTGGTACAATGAGATGTATTGGTCCCCACACATTCTGAATATGATGTAGGTCGGACTATATTTTTTGGTTATAGCTACCATAAAGACCAATCTCCCATTTAAGACCACTAGGAGAGTAAATTGTGTTACACCCCCTTCACGTCCTGGGCGAGTTTGGTCCTGGTCGGGCCATATTATGATATAGCTGCTAAGGTATTATAAACAGTACAATTTTTACAGGCCTTCACGTTATGGGGTTAATATGTATCCGAGGTGGTGGTTATTCTAAATTTGGCCCGGCAAGTTAATGCGTTTTTATTAATTTATAGTACGTTTTGGAAATTGTTCGGACAAAAAGTTGAGCGCAGTACTAGGCTTAAAGCACGAGAGTTTTTCAGTTTTGAAAATCACTATTTTTTCGCGATTACTTTTATTAAAAAAACTACAAAAATGTCAATGGCAACGTAATATTCTTATTAAAACTTTATGGGGGAATGGCCTACTGAATGAAACGAGCACTTTTTGCTTCAATATCTATTATCTAAAGAAAAGTAATTGCGACAGCGAACATAGTACCAGCCTTAATACGGACTTCATTGCTTTGATATGCGATAAATATTTTCGTTTAAATAATCGTTCCATTCTAATTATACCCTACACCTACACTACTGCGGTACAGGGTATTATAACGTAGTGAATTTGTATGTAACACCCAGAAGGAGGAGACATATTGATAAATAAACCGATCGACTCAGAAGAACTTTCTGATTCGATTTAGCTGTGTCCGTCTGTCCATGTTAATTTGTATACAAAGTACAGGTCGCAATATTCATCCGATCGCCTGCTAATTCGGCACAAGCATGTTCTTGGGCCTAGAGACGAAGCCTATTGAAATTGGAAAAAAAATCGGTTCAGATTTGGATATAGCTTCCATATATAAGTTCATCCGATTTGGACTAAAATTGCGATTATATCGTCATTTGTAAACAAATTCTCACGAAATTTTGCACTAGTGATTCTCTTTTAAGTCTCGACATTATTTCATAGAAATCGGTTCAGATTTAGATATAGCTACCGTATACATGTTTGTCCGATTTGGACTATTATTGCAATAATTTGGTCATTTATTAACCGATTCACACGAAAATTGGCACAGAGGATTCCCTTAGGATTCCCGGTGCTATAGAATATAATAGAAATAGGTACAGATTTAGATATAGCCGCATTTACGCCACATTTTGAATAATACTCAATAATTTAGTAATTTGTTAGCCGATCTTCACAAAATTTGCCACGAAGGTTTACCTTATAACTCTTTTGATGAGTTTCATAGAAATTTTTTCAGTTTTAGTTATAATTCCTATATATATGCATCGCCCGATATTCACTCTTAAGGCCTTTGCTAATCGATCTTCCCAAAAGTTTGCCCAACGATTTACTCTATGGCTCCTACAATATGTATGGATTTTGATCGACATTTTACATATCCAATTTAAGCAAATTCAACGACTTCGCCTGCATATCCAATGATGTGTAGGGTATCATGAAGTCGGCTTCGCCCGACTTTAGCCCGTCCTTACTTGTTTTTAAATACATAAATTGCGTTTATTCTTGAAAACATTTTTGTTCGATTCATGTATTTAATAAAAACAGATTAATCACATTAACACTTCTGCAGCTGTTAACAAATTTATGGTCATATTTCATAACAACTTCTTGTTGACATTAGAAACTTAGACACGTTTCTTCACACATTCATTTGTATGTAAATATTTGGTTTACTTTAGGTGCGACTCTCAAGGGTAGATGTAGATGGTATGTAATTGGAAAATGTGTCACAATACTTACATGCTTTGCATCCAATGATGGTATTTGATATCCATAATCCCAATAAGAGCAGCAAAATTAAATCCATTCGGTATAAACAACAGCCACGCCTACTGCTGATGGGCGGCCACTTTGATCGAGGTTGATTCATAATGATTCAATTAAGGTAAAAAATACTGGGTAACTTGTTATAATTATTTCGGCGATTTTTACGTTTTTCAACTAAGTGCTAATTATTAAAATATTTCACAGTATTTTTTTTTTTGGATGGATCTTCTATATTATAACAATTTAGACATTTTGTTGTTTTTTATTTCGTAAGAAAATAATTAATCACACATATTGATTCTGGAATTAACCATAACAAAGCACATTGGTTTTAGTATTTTCTTTCGCTCATCGATATTCATGGATTTTCTACATTTTAAATTCAGCTTTAAATTGGAATTTCATAGATTTTATATGACGCATACTCATTGCATTTGCATTTGATTGAGAATTCACTTTTGTGTTTGAAAACGATTTGAGAGAATTAATCACAACAAAAACAAAACAACTTGACACACACTCACGCAAGCACGTAAAAACCGTTAAAAACTAAACGTCCGCTCTTGCTTTCGTACAACGAAATTCAGTCTTATCCGTTCGAGTTCCTTAAGAAAACTGTTCGCGCCGGCGACGATTGGTTGAAAGTATTGTGTTTGATTGTTATTGTTGTTGTTCAGATTGTTGTTTACTTCGTTGGCCTCTGGATTTCGTTACTACTTCTTCTTCACGTTCGGTGATTACAATGATCATAACATATACACACACACATACATTCGTTCGTTGGTACGTTTTCTTGTAAATTTTGTTTTCAAATTTAAGATAAATTCTTATTGTTCTCGGTGTTGTTGTAAATGCCCTGATATACAGCACAGCATTCAAATATAACTCTTTTTTTTATCAATTAATAATTCATATTTTACAAAAAAAAAAAACAACAACAATAACGAAACATTGTTTATTTAAATTTCTTTCTTTGAACGACAAGCCATTGATTTTGTTTTTGTTGAGCGCGCTTTGAAGACGGGCTCCAGTCAATGATTTGAGTTTTTTGCTCCCCTTTTCTTTCTTTCTTTGTAAACACAACGACGTTGTGAGCTCTAGATAGAGTAGGCAACGTAAAAAGGGATTTGTATGAAGCTGGGATTGGTTTTGTCCGCAAAAAAAAACTACCGCTCTGAGTTTAGAAGGCTTAAATGGTGTTTGGTGCATCCACAATGGATACTACCTTAAATAAATGCAGCGACGGAGTGAGACTTCCAGGCTCTCAAAAGCTCAAATCGTGGTCTCTGTTTATATAGGATACAACCATTTACAGATTTACTGCGTACATGGTGTTGGTGTTGAAGGGCATAAATGTACTTCAAGTACCGAATGCTGCTGTTCAGGAGTCTATCCAGTTGTTGGAAGTCATAACAGAATGCTTCGAGCACAATTTTAACCAATCGGACAAAAATTGCGGTTTCTAGGGGCTCAAGAAGTCAAATCGGGAGATCGGTTTATATGGAAGCTGCATCCGGTTGTAGACCGATTTGGACCGTACTTGATACAGTTGTTGTCAAATCGGACAAAAATTGCCTCGAATCAGCTATGTAGAATTGCTGAAACGGTCTTGTAAATGATATACGTCTGGGCTAGACATAGGGGTCTCAATGTTAACCCAGAGAAGACTAAAATCTGCTTGTTCACGAGGAAGACGAAGGTGGGCCACCAAGCACCACGTTTGCTTTCAGATTTCCATAAGTTTCTGACAAGGTCAAAAACTTAGAAGTGATATTGGAAAGGATACGGAATTGGAAGTGTTACATTCAGGAGCGTACCGAGAAGGCTCACAGATGTTGGACACTAGGCAGACGGGTCGTAGGCTCGAAATGGAACCTGAACCCGAGGATAGTCCACTGGCTCTACAGGAGAGTAATTAGATCGATACTAACTTATGCCTCAGTAGTTTTTTGGACTGAAATGAAGAAAAAGTGCAATGTAGGGATAATACAACAGTTTCAGAGAACATGTTGTCTTGGCATAGACGAAGCGATGAGGAAGGACCAGGTACTCTAGGGCACTGGAGATTATTCTAGATATCCGTGCTATAGACATACAGATTATTTCTGAGGCAGTAATTGTGGCTATGCGATTTAAGGCGATGAGAGAAGGGATAAAGGACAGGATCAGCTCATATCATTGGTGTATAATCGAGTCGACAATAGAAAACCTGGATGTATTAGAAGAGGTTTCCTATCAGATACCTGAGATGACACTTGAGGTCGAGTGAGAACACTGCTGCCTGGGGCACAGCCTTGGATTGACGGAACCCTAGTATTGCCTTCTGGAAAATTATGTTACACGGATGGATTAAAGCTGGAGTACAGACTGGGCCTGGGTGTCTAAATTGTGAACCCAGGGACTGAGATCTGTTTTCGACTTCCTGACCATAATGCGGTTCTGTAGGCGGAGATTTCGGGGGATCACGAAATGCGTGAGGTGGTGTAGTGTCAACGCGATGACGTCGAACGTGAACAACTTTATAGACAGTTAACTGGCCATAAGGGCAATAACATCGAGGACAGAATGTAGGAAAGAGATTAACGCCTTCTCTGAGAATGGCATGATCCCCATCGTTTAGTGTCGGGCCATAGCGTAGTAAGAGGGAATGCAAGAGCAGATGATTTGTCAGTGAAGGCCCGAGGACTGACGTCAATAAACTTGGTTAACCCGAAGGTTTTTGGATCGACGCAGTCCGAGTAAAGGGCATTAGCGATGAACGCACATGTAACACTGTGGAACAGTGAAAAGGTCCGTAGGACGACGGATATCCTATGGGGAGATCCGGATCACGAGAAGACAAGGATATTACTGAAAGGAAACAAGCAGGAGATCAGTAAAACTTTCGATATCATAACGGAACTCATAGGACTACGAGCTCACTTATGCAAAATCGATGCGGCAAGTGATAGCATGCGCTGGACATGGGGGGAAGATGGTGAAATGTCAGAGCATTTCCTATGTCATTGCCGGGCTTACGCGGTAATCAGACAAACCAGATATGAACCAACAATTTTGGAATTTGTTAGTTGCACGGAATTCTTGACTTGATTTTCTTTTTCGTGGTTACTTTTTAGTATTTACACTACAGCCGCACTGACGACAACACCATCTGATGCACTGAATTTAATGCTACATCTAATGCCTTAGAACATTGTGACTACACAAATTGCCGCGACCACTGCCGAGAGTTTAAGGCTTTCTCATTGGTCATGTGGCGGTCATGTGTTAAGAGCTTTCTCATTGGTCATGTGGCGGCTACGGGCACTGTGTTATCCTTGATTCAATGTCCGATTTTCCAGGCAGTGTAGATTACACCCTACCTTAGCCGCTTTTTGATAAAAAGTATTGTACCACTTTTCTTGATAGAACCGATTGGAACTACGATATCCCTGGTAATTGAAGACTTATATACGGATGGTTCTAAACTAGACGACCAGGTGGGCTTTGGGGTGTACTCTAAAGATCTAGAACTGTCCATATCGAAAAGGAAACCCCACCACTGCAGTGTGTATCAAGCGAAGATCATTGCAATTAAGGAAGTGGTGAAATGGCTAAGGTATACTGTCATACCGACGATTGGCTTAAATATCTTCTCAGACAGCCAGGCAGCCCTCAAATCCCTGGCGAACGTATTTCTGAACACAAAAACCGCCCTCGACGTTCGCCGATCTCTCAACTAGATGGTTGAACAGTTCAAAATTCATCTGTTCTGGGTGCCGGGCCACAGAGATATCGCAGGGAATTGTAAAGCGGACGAGCTTGCGAGACTAGGAACTACCCTACACATTCCAGGGAAACTGGAATCTGTGGGTATGCTTCTAGCGACATGTAAGCTAAGTTTTTAGGACCAGGTCCGAAGGGCAACGAATGATAGATGGTCACACAGAGGGGGTCATGAGCATTCCAAAACTATGTGACCTAATCTAGACTTGAAGAGGTCTACTGCTTTGCTGTTTCTGGCTAGAACAAACGTCTCAGTCATTGTGTCCGTCATAACAAGTCACTGTCTAATCGGAAAACATACCAATAGACTAAAGGTAGCCAGTAACGACTATTGCAGAAGTTGTGAGGATATAGAAAAAGAAAAGACTATAGAACACCTTCTGTGTGAGTGGCCCGCACTGGCCGTCAGAAGAAGTTCCACTTTAGGTTCTCTTTTCTTTGAGAACCTGTCTGATTTAGCGGATTTGAACATTCACAAGTTGTTGGGCTTTTTAAAGCGATCTGGATGGTTCACCGGTAGGAAATAGAAGGCATCTTCCTGCTTCTATTCCTGTGGTATCACAATGGACGAAAACGTCGAAGTGAGTCTGATGGCAGACTGCCACTTAAACCTTACCTAACCATTTAGTATTTAGAGCGCACAACAAGTCGATTATTGGCTTAGGTGTAAGTCCATAGTGGTATAGGGTGGATTAATATCCGCACCCTTTTTTGTACTCTCCACCATAGGATGGGGTATACTAATTTCGTCATCCTGTTTGTAACACCTCGAAATATGCGTCGGAGACCCCATAAAGTACATGTATTCTTGATCGTCATGTCATTTTAAGTGGATCTAGCCATGTCCGTCTGTCCGTCCGTCCGTCTCTCTGTTGAAAGGACGCTAACTTTCGCTTGAAATTTTGCACAAATACTTTTATTAGTGTAGGTCGGTTGGAATTGTAAATGGGCCAAATCGGTCTATGTTTTGATATAGCTGGCATAAACCGATCTTGGGTCTTGACTTCTTGAGCCTCTAGAGGGCGCAATTCTCGACCGATTTGACTTAAGTTTTGCAAGTGGTCTTTTGGTATCACTTCCAACAGCTGCGCTACGTATGGTTTAAATACGTCCATGTTTTGATGTAGCTGCCATATAAACCGATCTTAGGTCTTGACTTCTTGAGCCTCTAGATGGAGCAATTCTCATCCGATTTGACTGAAATTTTGCACGTGGTGTTTTGGTATCACTTCCAATAGCTGTATTAAGTATGATTTATATCGGTCCATGTTTTGATATAGCTGTCATATAAACCGTTCTTGGGTCTTGACTTCTTGAACCTCCACAGGGCGCAATTCTCGTCCGATTTGACTTAAATTTTGCACGTGGTCTTTTGGTATCACTTCCAACAACTGCGCTACGTATGGTTCAAATACGTCCATGTTTTGATGTAGCTGCCATATAAACCGATCTTAGGTCTTGACTTCTTGAGCCTCTAGAGGGCGCAATTCTCGTCCGATTTGACTGAAATTTTGTACGTGGTGTTTTGGTATCACTTCCAACAGCTGTACTAAGTATGATTTATATCAGTCCATAATCTGGTATAGCTGTCATATAAACCGATCTTGGATGTTGACTTCTTGAGGCATTACGGCGCGCAGTTTTCATCCGATTTGGCTAAAATTTTGCATTAGGTGTTCCGTTATGACTTCCAATTACTGTGATAAGTATGGCGCAAACCGGTACATAAACTAATATAGCTGCCATATAAACCGATCTGGGATCTTGATTTCTTGAGCCTCTAGAGGGCGCAATTCTCATCCTATTTGGCAGAAATTTTTTTACAACGGCTTCTCTCATGAGCTTCAATATACGAGTCTAATATGGTCTGAATCCATCAACAGCTTGATACAGCTCCCATATAAACCTATCTCCCGAATTTGTTTTTGAGCCCCTACGATGAGCAATTCTTATCCGAATAAAGTGAAATATTACGCAATGACTTCTACAATGTTCAACATTCATTTATGGTCCGAATCGGACTATAACTTGATACAGCTCCAACAGCATAACAGTTCTTCTTTAATATTCTTTGTTTGCCTAAAAAGAGATACCGCGCATAGAACTTGGCAAATGCGAGCCATGGTGGATGGTATATAAGATTCGGCCCGGCCGAACTTAGCACGCTCTTACTTGTTCAACCTAACCTAATCAAACCAAATTTGAATTACACTATTGAATTGATTACAAAATTTTTCAAGTATTCAAAAAAGTTCAATACACTCGGCCTTTTGTAGCACGCATTATTAGAAGCAATTCATGCCATCTGTTCACACAAATTTGCAACATTGTCACGACATCATCAAACCTTCTAGCATTTGGCGAACTTACAGGAGAAGTACTCGAAGCAAGAAATTCTGGTTTCAAATGGATGCAACTATTCAACACAAACTGTGTAGGCGCTCGGTCTTCTTAGGAGCTATATCCTAATTCCGACCTAATTACGATGTGGTCTAAGACAATCTTCAAACACTTGTTTAAACGGCATCGTGACAGACCATTCCAGTCTAACTTAGAACGATGGTTAAGACTACATATATATGATTAAACCATTTACGATCAATATCTAACTAAATATATTAAAGTTTAAAGTTTCGAATATTGAAAAACAATTCTTATTCCTTCTTATTCCTTGCCTTTCATACTTATATAATTCCATTTTCTTCACTTCATGTTATTCACAAAAAATGTTCCCTATACTTAAGCCCTAATTATTTTAATCATTTAAATATAATTTTTTAATATATGTACGGATTTTTATTTGTTTATTTCTGTGTACACTGCCAAGCGTCGAGTCGATTTTATCTGCAAAGAAAAGAAAACGGAGAGAAGAAAACATTATAAGTATTATTAAATGAATTGATATTGACAATACAATCTTACTAAATGAGTACTTAATTATTATTGTATATAAATAAACAAAATAATAACAAAGAGCATACATTATGTTACGATAAACCATAGAACAGAAAAAGAACCCGCCACAAAAATATTTTTGTACGTTAGAAGGCGATGGCATTTTTTAAAGTTAAAGGTTTGCCCTGAGTTGACTTGCATACATAATCAATGAATTGTTTTTATGATAATGAATTCGAAGAAAAAATTCCTAAAGTTATAACTGCAACATGGTATTGTGTATATAAGGTTAGGTTAAGGTGACTGTTTGGTATCAGACTAACTCATATAATTGTGTATTATATGACAATACAATAAAGTGGTAAGGAAATCAGTATGAATTTTACTCTCTTCGGTTCACTTTAGCTTAATTGGGCATGTTTTCTAAGAACAGTAATCGCAAAACGGCAAATGTCCCCATTTTGCTGTATTTACAAACACAGAACACTCCAGAACGGTGCCTCCTTCTGTTCGGGTCTATCTGTATATTCTGAAGGTTCAGAATATGGCGGAATGTCTATAGACCAGAACTCTCCGTAAGAAAGATTAGGTTTAAGTGGCAGTCTGCCATTAGACTCACTTAGACGTTTTAGTCCATTGTGATACCACAGGAACAGGAGAAGGAAGTAGCCTTCTAGTTCCTACCGTTGAACTATCCAGATCGCTTTAAAAAGCCCGCTAAATCAGATCAGACGGGTTCTCAAAAAAATGAGAACTTAAGGTGGGACTCCTTCTGACTGTTAGTGCAGGACACACACACAGAAGGTGTTCTATAGTCACTTCTTCTTCGATGTCCTCACAGCTTCTGCAAAAGTCGTTACTGGCAACCTTCAGTCTGTCAGCATGTTTTCCGATTAGACAGCGACCTGTCATGACGGACGCAATGACTAAGACGTCTGTACTAGCCAATGACAGCAAAGCAATAGACCTCTTCAAGTCTAGATTAGGCCACATAATTCTGGAATGCTCATCTATCATTCGTTGTTCGTGCATGGTTCTGAAAACTTAGCTTACAAGTCGCTAGAGGCATACCCACAGATTCCAGTATCCCTGGAATGTGAAGGATCTTTAGAGTATACCCCAAAGCCCACCTGTTTGTTTAGTTTGGAACCATCCGTATAGAAGTCTATGTAAGATCATGTTACACGGATGGATCAAAGCTAGAGGACAGAGTGGGTCTGGGGGTTTACATTGCGAACCCAGGGACTGAGATCTGTTTTAGACTGCCTGACCATAATACGGTCCTGCAGGCGGAGATCCGAGCGATCACGGAATGCTTGAAGTGGTGTGGTGCTAACGCGAGGACGTCGAGTGTGAACATCTTTACAGACAGTAAAATTGCCATAAGGGCAATAACATCCGGTAAGGTAACGCCTTCTCTGAGGATGGCAAAATCTGCATCGTTTGGGTGCCGGGCCATAACGGAGTAAGGGGAAATGAAAGTGCTGACAATTTGGCGGTGAAGGCCAGAGGACTACCGTCAATAAACTTGGTTAACCCGAAACCTTTCGGGTGGACGCAGTTCGAGTTAAGGGAGTAGGCGACAAATGCGCATGCAACATTGTGGAACAGCGAAACGGTCGGTAGGACGGCGAAAATCCTATGGGGGGATCCAGAATGTGAAAAGACGAGGCTATTACATAATGGAAGCAAGAAGGAGGTCAGTATAGCTATTGGTATCATAACGGGAAACATAGGACTACGAGCTCACTCATGTAAAATCGGTGCGGCAAGTGATAGCAAGTGCAGGGCATGGGGTAAGATGATGAGACGTTGGAGCATTTCCTTTGTCATTGTCCGGCTTTCGTGTCCAACAGATACCGGTACATAGGTGGAGACACAATATCAGACATGAACCAACTTAGGGGAGTGGTATTGAAAATAATTAAGGATTTTGTAAGTAGCACGGAATTCCTAAATTAAAATTTTCTTTTTAGAGGTTACTTTCTAGTTTTTAGAGAGCACAACAAGCCGATTACTGGCTAAGGTGTATGTCCATAGTGGCATGGGGTGGATTAATATCTGCACCCACTTTTCGACCTAACCTAACCTAACGTCTCTTACCAGGGATATTGTAGTTTCAATCGGTTCTATCAGGAATACTGGTACGGTAATTTTTAATAAAAAGCGGCTCAGAAAGGCTGCAATCCACACTGCCTGACGCATGGGATATTGTATCAAGGATAACATAGT
The DNA here is from genome assembly GCF_963082655.1 of Stomoxys calcitrans. Taxonomy (NCBI): domain Eukaryota; kingdom Metazoa; phylum Arthropoda; class Insecta; order Diptera; family Muscidae; genus Stomoxys; species Stomoxys calcitrans. Next base: position 79,460,772 of record NC_081554.1, read on the forward strand.
GTCCTTAGCCGCCACATGTCCATCTTCCTTTGCCTCTTGGCAGCGGTTGCTGCAATGTCCAGAGGCATAAGATGTAGCATTGAATTCAGTGCATCAGATGGTGTCGTCCTCAGTGCGGCTGTGATGCACAAACAAGCCATCCCTTGGATCCGGTGAAGTATTGAGCAGTAGGTGGACTTTTGAAGCGCCGTCCACCAGACCACAACACCATATAGCATTACAGGTCTGACAACTGCAGTATATACCCAATGCATGACACTCGGTCTGAACCCCAAACTTTTGCCAGTGGCTCTCTTGCAGGTGTATAGGGAGAGAGTTACCTTTCTTGCCCTTTCCAGAATGTTGGATTTGAAGTTCAATTAACTGTCCAGCAAAACACCCAGGCATTTTCCGCTTTCTGTAAATGGAACATTCTCTCCTCCCAAGGAGACAGGCTCCACTGTAGGCAACTTGTATCTCCTGCTGATAAGAACTACTTCTGTCTTGCACGGATTTATAAATAGACCACTTTCGGTAGCTGGGAAGCTTTCCCGTATCCACAATTGCAACATCATCAGCAATTGTGGATACGGGAAAGCTGGCGATCACTTTTACGCCTTTTTCTTCCATAGACAATAATATATTGTCAATGGCTATATTCCAAAGTAGAGGAGACAGTACACCTTCTTGAGGAGTTCCTTTGCTGACCTATCTTTTTAGATTCGCAGATTCCAAGCCTGCAGTAATGCATCTTTTAGTAAGTTATTAATAAAAATTTTTACGGTACAATCGATGCCTAAAAACTCCAACTCCTTTATGATTGACGTCGGTTTTACATTATTGAAAGTATCTTCAACGTCAAGAAATGTTACTATTGTAAATTCCTTGACAGCGAGAGAACCTTCTATGCAGCCGACTAGGTCGTAAAGGGCTGTTTCAGTGGATATGCCTTTACTATATGCATGCTGCTGCTGCGACAGGCGACCTCCAGGGATCCTTGCCCTAAGATATGTTTCTATCTACCTGTCCAGAGTCTTGAGCTCCGTAAGATAAATTGCTTCCAATCCATCAACAAGGAAGTACACGTCTCCTATAGAGAACGAGATTCAAGCCGCCGCGGAACCCTCTACCTTATCGATAATTCTGTGATGAGCAGATCTGCAAAGAGCCTTCCAATCCATCAACAAGGAAGTACACGTCTCCTATAGAGAACGAGATTCAAGCCGCCGCGGAACCCTCTACCTTATCGATAATTCTGTGATGAGTAGATCTGCAAAGAGCCTGATAGCTGTAAACCATGCATCTTTAAGTTTTTACGGTTTTGAATCTTGGGCCATATAAGCCAGGAAAGCCAGTCAGTAGAGAAATTGATTTTACTCATGCCTGACTAATATCATTCCAAGTGCTGAGCGGCAGACGTATAAATCATCACAGAGACCATTAAAGCTGTCGCAATTACAGCAGAAACCAGATCATGGTTAGGGTTCAGATTTTTCAGAAGTCATTTTCCACAACTGATTCCTTAGTTCATCGTTACAGATGTATGATGAATGACCTCCTTTTTATAGTCGTTTTTTTTCGCTTTGGAGAATTTTTACATGCCTTTATGGTACTGAAACGCAAAATATTAAACAAATAAAAGCTTGCTAAATCCGAATTTTATATACGCTCCAGAGTGGAATTAATAGTGCGAAATTTGAAACAAATCTGATAGGAAATGCGCACTTTAGTGGATAAAGAAATAAAATTGGGGAATCTGTCTGCGATCGAAGACTCCTCCATTCCTTCTAGGTTTCGTCGCCTCGATTATACTGCGATGGTATGAGCTGCTCCCATCCTTAGTCCATTCTCCCATCGCCTTAAGTCTCAAAGCCGCAGTGGCTGCCTCATACTTAATCTGAATGTATATGGGTCGGATATCTAGAATAGTTTCGAGTGCCCTAGTGAGCGTGGTCCTCTTCGCTCCGCTTATGCAAAGACAACTTGTTTTGTGAAGCTGTAGTTTGGTCCTTATTTTGCGCTTTTTCTCCATGCTCCTGTAGAGTCAGTAAACTATCCTCTGATTCAGACCCTATTTCGAGCCTATGGCCCGTCTACATAGTGCCCAGCCTCTGTGAGCCTTCTCATTACGTTCCTGAATGTGACACTCCCAATTAAGTTTCCTATCCAAGATCACTCCTAAGTATTGGGTTGCCCAAAAAGTAATTACGAATTTTTCATATAGTCGGCGTTGACAAATTTTTTCACAGCTTGTGACTCTGTAATTGCTTTCTTTCTTCTGTCAGTTATCAGCTGTTACTTTTAGCTTGCTTTAGAAAAAAGTGTAACAAAAAGTATATTTGATTAAAGTTCATTCTAAGTTTTATTAAAAATGCATTTACTTTCTTTTAAAAAATCCGCAATTACTTTTTGGGCAACCCAATATTTGACCTTGTAAGTTCCCATTTATTATTTACATAGACCAAATTTCTTTTCATATTTCATGCTTCAACAAAATATTTTAATATTATAAATAATCAAAATATTTAATGTTCATTTGTACAAAATAAATATTTGCTTTATCCATGGCATAAAGAATACTTCCATGAGAACAGGCAATTAACGATGATCATGAAATGCCTGGGGCACATGGTTTTACTATACGCTTACAGTCATTAAAATTTATTTGAGAAGAACAACAATTAAGGTTAATTGTCAAAAATGTGCAACCAATGAAAACATTTTGCGATGATTATATTTTATAAAGCATATGGTGAATCTCGTTCTAAATTTGACAAGCAGTAGTGATATTAAGATTGGCATATACGAATTTGTAGTACCATTTTTTATAATTTCTTAATTTCTGCAAAAGACGATTAGTTTCTTTCCAGCATTAGTTATAATAAAATAATCCTTGTTTTATGAGACGGGCGGCGAGGTAGCCGAGTTGGTAGCTTACTTGGAGTACCAGTGCAGGGGTCGTGGAAACGATTCCCGCAAGAAGCCTTGGTCTGTCGCTACAGTGGTATCACAATGGACATAATATTGTCTTAGTGAGTCTGTAAAGGACTGCCATTTTTACCTAAGCTACCTAACCTATGACACGGATGGGCCACTTACTTTACTTTAATTGGCTATGACAGAACATTTGTTCCACAAGCCGAACATAGATAAGCGTTCCAAGCGCCTCGATCTTCTGCGCTCATTTTAAAATCTCTTACACCAAGTTTCGAGGTGTCTCCCACCACTTGATCTTTCCATCGGCCTTTGGTCTTCCCAGTTTGCGTGTACCACCGTGTATGCCTTCAAAAGACTCCTTTGCTGGAGCTTCTTAATCCATTCTATCAACATGACCTAGCCAAAGCAGTTTAATTTTAAAGCGTCTAACTATTCTATCGTCGTCATACAGCTCGTGGTTCATACGTCGCCTATATTCTCCATTAACGCCACATATTTTACGAAAAATACTTCTTTTTAATTTTTCAATTTTTTTGCCTGTAGGGGCGAAGATCATTAAATTTTACAATTTTTGTTTGTTTCTCTTTCGAGACGAGCTCAATGATCGGAGATGCAAATGGAACGCTAAACAACTCCTTCGTCCAACTCCTGTTAGGGCGGAGATCATTAAATTTTACATTTTTTGTTTGTTTTTTTTTTTTGAGACGAGCTCAATGATCGGAGTTGTTTAGTTGTGTAGTACGGAAGAAGTCTAATTTGCCACAGAAAGAATGTCTCTCATTACACAAATATACATGCATTAGGAAAAAGTACAGCTAATGGACAGGGTTGTCGAGTGTGGTTAATGTGGTAATTGTATCATAGATGCGTTTTCGCTATTAAAACGATTCAAATACAACATACCAACGCACGGCCCTTGAAGCCATCACACCTAATATGGTTGAAAAGTCTTTTAACCAAAGACGAAACGCGCTCGTCTCGAAAGAGAAACAAACAAAAATTGAAAAATAGGTCTCTCAAATACTCCAAGCACTGCCTCATCTGCTTTCCCAAGTACCATAACGTGTTGTTAATACGAGTAATATCAGTGTCTTGTATACTGTAATCTTTGTCTGTCGAGAGGTAACCTTGGTTCTAAACAGTAACATCTGTTTGCCAGTATTATTCTTCGCTTCATCTCAAAACTGGTGTCATTCGTTTCGGTTACGGCGGTGCCGAGGTAGATAAAGTTACTGACTATCTCAAAGTTGTGGTTCCCAACTTTCTCTATTTTCATTATCTGCTCGGTTGTACAAGGCGTTTTGGGAGTTGAAACCATTCATTTCGTCTTATCTCCATTTACTGCCAGACCCATTGTCACTGAATCTCTTTCGATTCTCGACTGTCGATATCGTCGGTATAGACAAGTAGCATGTGTTCTTTTGTGATTAGTGCGCCATATCTACTCACTTCTACAGGAGGATATTAAAGAGATCACACGATAGGCTGTCTCCTTGTTTAATGCCTCGTTTGGTATTGAATGGTTCTTTCCTATTCTTACTGAGGAACGCGTATCGGCAAGTGCCATCCTACAGAGTCTTATTAATTTTGCAGGAATACCAAACTCAGACATGGCTTGAAATACCTTTGAACGTAAAGGGGTATCGAAAGCGGCTTTGCAGTCAACATAGAGATGGTAGGTGTTGATTTGTCCTTCTCGGGTCTTTTCCAAGATTTGGCGCAGTGTGAATATCTGGTCCAGGGTGGATTTACTAGGTTTAAAGCCGCATTGATAGGGCCCAACTATCTCATTGACTTTAGGTGTTAATCTTTCATACAGTACGCTCGAGAATATCTTGCATGCGATGGGGAGTAGATTTATTTCTCTGTAGTTGGCACATTCCGTCTTGTCTCCTTTCTTGTGTACGGGACATAGTATGCTGAAGTTCCAATCATCGGGTATGCGTTCTGTTAGCCAAATAAGCTGATGCATACGCCTTATCAGCGTGTCGCCTCAGTCTTTAATAGTTCAACGGTTAACCCTTCGGCTTCTGCTGCCTTGTTGTACTTTAGTCGGGTCACTGCTACTTGGACCTCATTCTGACTAGGAGGTAAACATTCTATACCATCATCATGGATTGGTTCTGCGGTATCCTCTTCGCCCCCAACATCAGACACTAGCAGTTGGGTAAAATGTTCTTTCCACATTTCCTTCTTTGTCTCTGCAGGAGAATGTGCCTGCCTGCGGATGGGTCACTATGTTTCTTATTATATGTATATAGTCAATCAAATAAATTTACATACACAACGTTTATTAAACAAAAATTAAGCGGCAAATGGCAAGTTAAAAAAAGAAAATTCTGTAAATTTTTTTTACTTTATTGAACTACATATTCACCATGCATGTATTTAAATAAGACATTACTAATAGATATTGCAGCAGTCCAAAATGTATAACGGCGTAAGTATATTAACAATCTCGTATAGGGTACTAAAACGCGTAATATATTTTGGATAAATATGAACTATTAAAATAGCCATCAAAATGTTGCATGTGGTCTGTAAAAGAAAATTTCACAACAATATAAACTCTTGGTCTGATGCGAGGGAATAAATTCCTGCAAGGTTAAATGAGATGCATAGACATATTTAAAGTAGAAAATATTATAAACATTAGGACTATTTATTATTTACTAGGGTTGTCTAAAAATTTTTAATCTAGATATGACCAGATGTATATAATTGTTTCAAGAAAAAATTCTGGTATGAAGTTATCGTTCGATTAAAAGGATGGATGGAACTGAGCCTCCCATCTTTGATCTGATTTTAGTCAAGAATCAGTAAGAAAAGGCAAAAGTCGAGCGGAGCCGATTATATAATACCCTACACCACTTAGTATACGTTCTACTTTTAATATATAGAACTTATCTCCAAGTCTAGTCAGACTTTAATTTTGCACACCTATCAAAATATCGAATAGAACCTTGTAAGATTTTCTTAGGATAGAGCAAAAATTATGGATTTTTCAGCCTTAAAAAGTCATATCTGATAAAACATATATATGGGAGTAGATATTGCTCTGGGACATCAAATGCAATATCTCACGCCCATTATTTGAAAAAAATTATCTTTACTGCCTTAAAAGGTAATATCGGATGATAGATATAAATGAGAGCTATATCTAAATCTGGACCGATTTTCATGAAACTTTGCACACGTTTTAGAACGCTTAATTTTGTGCTTAATTTTAGAGATAATTATAGAGATAGGTCAAAAATGTGGTTGTTATAGCCTCAAAATTCCACATCGGATAGAAGATATATATGGGAGCTATATCTAAATCTAATCCGATTTTGACGAAATTTTGAAAATCTATGTACACGTCAAATAAAATACCTAGTACTAAATTTTGCAAAGATAGGATTAAATTGTGGCTTTTACAGCCTTAAAAGCCCTTATCGGATGAAAGATATATATGGGAGCTATATCTAAATCTGAACTGATTTTTTTCAAAATCAATAGCGTTCGTCTTTGGGTAAAAGAAGTGACATGTGCAAAATTTCATGGCAATTGGATAATAAATGCAACCTGTACCTTGATCACAAGAATACATGGACAGACAGACAGACGGACATAGCTTTATCGAATCAGGAAGTGATATACCCTACACCACCACTGTGGTACAGGGTATAGAAAAGTTGAGAATACAGTCTCAGGGTTGTGTTACATTCTCAATCAGATCCCGAGAAGGAGTTGTAGATTTTACTCCTATCCTCACTATTGGTTCGAACAAGTCTAAATGAGAGAAATCGAATAGGAAATGCGCCCTCTAGAGGCTCAATCAGTGCAATCGGGAGATCGGTTTATATGGGAGCTACATCAGGTTATGAACCGATTTAGGCCATAATTGACATAGTTGTTGGAAGTCAACAAAACACGTCATGTGAAATTTCAAGCAAATCAGTTAAGAATTGCTCCCTCTAGATGCTCAAGAAGTCAAGATGTAAAATCGGTGTATATAGGAACTATATCAGGTTATATACCACCTTGAATCATACTTAGCACAGTTCTTGGAAGTCGTAATAAAACACTTCATACAACCAAATTTCAGCTAAATCGGATAAGAATAGCGCGTTTTAGAGGCTCTAATTGGACGATCGGTTTATATGGGAGCTGTATCAGGTTAAGACCTTTTTAAACTATACTTGGCACGATTATTGTGAGTGTGCTAAACAAATCGGATAAGAATTGCGCCTTTTAGAGGTTCAAGAAATCAAATCTGAAGATCGGTTTATATGGCAGCTATATCAGGTTAAGAACCAATTTTAACCATACTTAGAACGGTTGCAATGGATATAAACTGCAATTGTCAGACCATCATGCTATATAGTGCTGTGGCCTGGTAGACAGTGTTTCAAAAGTTCATCTACTGTTCAATACTCAGCAGGATCCAAAGGATGACTTGTTTGTGCATCACAACCGCACTGAGGGCGACACCATCTGATACACTATATTTAATGCAACAACTAATGTCTCTGGACATTGTGGTTAGACAAATTACTGCGAATATTGCTGTGAGACTAAAGGAGCATTATCTTTGGTCATGCGGCGCATACGGACACTATGTTATCCATTATACAATAACTGATATCCTAGGCAGTATGAATTACACATTACCTGAGCCACTAATTCCGAACTAGATTATCAGGTGGGCTTTGGGGTGTACTCTTAAGAACTGGGCCTGGTATTATCGAGAAGGTTACCCGACTACTGTAGTTTGTATCAAGTGGAGATCCTCGCAATTAGAGAAGTGGTGGAATGGCTAAGATGTAATGGCATAACGACGATTGTCATATCTATCTTCTCTTTCTCCAATCAGATAGCCCGGCAGCCAATATATTGGGTTGCCCAAAAAGTAATTGCGGATTTTTCATATAGTCGGCGTTGACAAATTTTTTCACAGCTTGTGACTCTGTAATTGCATTCTTTCTTCTGTCAGTTATCAGCTGTTACTTTTAGCTTGCTTTAGAAAAAAAGTGTAAAAAAGTATATTTGATTAAAGTTCATTCTAAGTTTTATTAAAAATGTATTTACTTTCTTTTAAAAAATCCGCAATTACTTTTTGGGCAACCTAATATTTATGGGAAACAAATTTCCGAAATCAAAAATCACCCTCTTCTTCCGCTCTTCCAACGAGATGGCTGAACAGTTAAAAATTTAACAGTTCTGAGTGCCGGGCTACAGAGATGCCCCAGGGAACTGTAGGTTGTCCGTAAAGACTATCGCCGAAACTATGAGGACGCCTGATTTGGCAAGTTGTTTAGCTTTTTAAAGCGATCTGAATAGTTCAAAGGTAGGAAATAGAAGGCATCTTCCTTCTCCTGTTCCTGTGCTATCAAAATGGAGGAAAACGTCTAAGTGAGTCTGTCACTTAAACCGAACCTAACATAGGCTCCTTCAAGAACTTAACCTGTATATTAAAGATATACAGATCTGCGTCAAATTTCAGTTCAATACCCAATTTTTGAAGGCTGTAGTATGATTACAACAAACGTAGTGTCAGACGGACGGACAGACACATGGACATCGTTAAATTGCCGTAGAATTTTACAACGATTAAGAATATATACGAGTATATTTGTAAGGACGGAAATTCGTTTTTTCCATGTGTAGCAAACGGCATGACTGAAAAATAAACCCCTACCCTCTCCCCTGGATCGCATTTGTCAAATATTCTTGATGATTACTTCCTATAAGTAGAGAATAACAACATGCGAAAATTATCGCGTGTGAAATATCAGTCCAATCAGATAATAAATGGTATGGATATCAAAAGTTCAGCAAGTTAAATCGGTAGATGGGAGCTATATTAGGATATATATGGTAACTATATAAGGTTATATACCCATTTGGATCATACTAGGGACCATTGTAGGTCATATAAACAACTTTTAGCCTAAGGGATTGGATTGATTGGATAAGGATTGGATTGGATTGGATTGACGGAAATCTAGTACTGCCATCTGGAAGATCATGTTATACGGATGGATCAAGGATAAACGATAGAGTGGATCTACATTGAGGGTGTAATTTGAGAACCCAAGGACTATGATCTGTTTAAGACTGCCTGACCATAATACGTTTCTGGAGGCGGCGATCCGCGCGATCAAAGAATGCGTGAGGTGGAGCGGTGCTACGTGAGGACGTCGAGTGTGAACATCTTTACGGACAGTAAACTGGCCATCAGGGCAATAACCACAGGGACAGTACGGTAACGAACAGTCTTGGGGTGTATGAAGGAGATTAACGCCTTCTCTGAGAATGTGTACGATCCGTATAGTTTGGGTGCCGGGCTATTACGGAGTAAGTGGGAATGAGAAAGCAGTCGGTTTGGCACAATGAAGGCTAGAGGACTGCCCTTAATAAAACTGGTAAACCCGAAGCTTTTCGGATCGACGAAGTTCGAGTTAACAGCATGTCCAAGAACCTGCATACAATGATGTGGAACGGTCGGTAGGACGGCGAAAGTCCTATGGAGTGATTCGGATTGTGCGCAGACGAGCTATTACTGAAAGGAAGTAAGATGGAGGTCAGTATAGCTTTCGGTATCATAACGGGACACATAGGACTACGAGCTCACTTAAGCAAAATCACTCACTTATGCAAAATGTGAGGAAAATGATGAAACGTTGGAGCATTTTCTATGTAATTTGCCGGGCTTACGGGATAAACAGACACTTATATGGAGACACATTACCCGATATAAACCAACAATTATGGAATTTGTAAGTAGCACAGAATTCCAGACTTAGATTTTTCCAAGGTAACTTTTTAGTATTTGGAGCGCACAACAAGCCGATTACTGGCTTAGTTGCTATCAGTTGCACACATCATCTGATACATATGAAACATTTCATGTGAAAAAATGGATGTTGGAATTAATTACTAACAAATAAGAGCCTGGAGGCCACCGCAGCGCAGAGGTTAGCATGTCCGCCTATGACGTTGAACGCCTGGGTTCGAGTCCAGGCGAGACCATTAGAAAAAATTTTCCGCGGTGGTTTTCCCCTTCTAATGTTGGCAACATTTGTGAGATACTATGCCATGTAGAACTTCTCTCCAAAGAGGTGTGGCACTGCGGCACGCCGTTCGGACTCGGCTATAAAAAGGAGGCCCCTTATTATTGAGCTTAAAACTTGAATCGGACTGCACTCATTGATATGTGAGAAGTTTGCCCCTGTTCCTTAGTGGAATGTTCATTTGCAAAATTTGTATTTGTAAGAGTATGCAAAGTTCGGCCGGGCCAAATTTTATATTCCCTCCACCATGGGTAGTATTTGTCGAGTTCTTTGTGCGGTATCTCTTTTAGGCAAACAAAGATTAATGAATAAGAATTGTTATGCTATTGGAGCTATATCAAGTAATAGTCCGATTCGGACCATGAATGAATTGAATGCTGAACATTGTAGAAGTCATTGTGTAATATTTCAGTACATCCGAATGTAAGAATTGCGCCTTGTAGGGGCTCAAGAACCAAAATCGGGAGATCGGTTTTTATGGGAGCTGTATCAAGGTGTAGATCGATTCAGACTATATTGTACATGTGTGTTTAAGTCATGGGAGAAACCATTTTACAAAATTGCTGCCAAATCGGATGAGAACTGTGCCCTCTAGCGGCTCAAGAATTCAAGATCCCAGATCGGTTTATATGGCAGCTATCAGTATATGTTCCGATTTGCGCTATACTAAACGCAGTTATTGTATATCATAATAAAACACCTTATGCAAATTTTTAGCCAAATCGGATGAGAACTGTGGCCTCTAGCGGCACAAGAAGTCAAGATCCAAGATCAATTTATATGTCAGCTATACCAGGTTATGAACCGATTTGAACCATACTTAGCAGAGTTGTTAGAAGTTACACCAAAACATCACGTGCAAAAAATCAGCCAAATGGGATAAGAATTGCGCCCTCTAAAAGCTGAAGAAATTAAGACCCAAGATCGGTTTATATGGCAGTTATATCAGGTTATGAACCGCTTTGAACCATACTGAACACAGTTGTTGGAAGTGGTACCAAAACACCACGTGCAAACGCCAAATCGGACTAGAATTGCGCCCTCTAGAGGCTCAAGAAATCAAGACCCAAGATCGGTTTACAATCCCAATCGACCCAAACTAATAAAAGTATGTAATAAAAGTATAGTATTAATATACCCCCATCCTATGGTGGAGGGTATAAAAACTTGCTCTATGTGAGACACAAGTGGATCAAAAAAATTTCAATACTTATGAAAAATACTTGTCGCCTCTTACATTATAAAGGAAGTCATATAAATAAAGAAAACAAGTAAAAAAAAAATTTCGTATTTCAAAATTCAAATCGGGGAATAAATAAAGCTTTTATGAGCTTCAGACCCTTAATCGGCACATCGGTCTATATGGCAGCTATATCTAAATACAGTTTGATCTTTACCATAATTGGGTCGGATAGCGGATGGCCTAAAACTATTAACAGTTTCAAATTTTTGGGAAATCGGGAAATAAATAGAGCTTTTATGGGCTTCAGACTCTTTATCGGCAGATTGGGTTATATGGCAGCTATATCTAAACACAGTCCGATCTGAACCACATTTGGGTCCTATGTTAGGAGGCGTAAAACTACTCAATTTTTCAGCGAAATCGGTTAAAAAATAAAGCTTGTATGGGCTTTAGACCCTTTATTTGGATATCGGTCTATATGGCAGCTATACCTAAATGTAGCCCGATTTGACCCATATTTTGATTAGGTATCAATAGGCTTCAGATAGCCCTCTGTTTCAAACTTCAGCAAAATCGGGTAATAAATAAAGCTTTTATGGGCTTCAGACACTTTATCGGCAGAACGGTATATATGACAGACATATCTGAATATGGTCCGATCAGAAGCATATTTGGGTCCTATGTTAGGAGGCGTAAAACTACTTACTGTTTAAAATTTCAGTGAATTCGGTTAAAAAATAAAGCTTTTATGGGCTTCAGACCCCTAATCGGGAGATCGGTCTATATGGCAGCTATATCTAAATATAGTCCGATCTGAACCATTTTTGGGTCCTATGTTAGGAGGCGTAAACCTACTCAATGTTTCAAATTTCAGAGAAATCGGCTAAAAATAAAGTTTTTATGGGCTTTAGACACTTTATCTGGAGAGCGGTCTATATGGCAGCTATACCTAAATATAGTCCGATTTGATCCATATTTAGGTCAGGTATCAATAGGCTTCAGATAACCCTCTGTTTCAAATTTCATCCAAAATCGGGTAATAAATAAAGCTCTAATGGGCTTCAGACCCTTTATCGGCTATATATAAATATGGTCCGATATGGACCATATTTGGGTCAGATGTCGGGAGGCCTAAAACTACTTACTGTTTCAAATTTCAAATCGGATAAAAAATAAAGCATTATGGGCATTAGACTCTTTATCGGAAAATTGGTTTATATATCAGCTATATCCAAGTATGGTCCGAGTTGGGCCGTTCAAAAACTTAACCAGCGTGCATCAAAAAGACGTATCTGTGCCAAATTTCAGCTTAATATCTCAATTTTTGAAGGCTGTTGTGCTGTGATTACAACAGACGGATAGACACACGGACATCCTTAAAACGTCTTAGAATTTTACAAAGATCCGAAGTATATATACTTTGTAGGGTCAGAAATTGATATTTCGATGTGTTGCAAACGGAATGGCTAAATGAATATACCCCCTATCTTACGGTGGTGGGTATAAAAATACATGTCGTTTACTGACACCTTTCGTTGTCAAAGAAGTCAAATCGCAAGATTGTTAGCGATGGATTCGGTCTGCGGGCTTTATATTCAAATCGGCGGTTTGGTCTACATGACGAAAAAAGAACAAAAAGAAAATTGAACAAATATTGGGTTCAGGAAATAAAATCAATTTTTACGGTTAAAGAATATATGTATCTAATTTGTGAGACTAGAAAACGCACACAATATGCTTCAATGCAGGTTTGATATTCTACTTGCAACCAGGAATCTCTCTTCAACCGATTTCAATTGCTGTAATTGTTTTCATTTGTTATTAAGCTTGTATTGACATACATTATTTGAAGTATACGTTGAGTTGGTTGATTAATTGGTCCCCTAAACTAATCGCTTTTTGTGTCCATAATTGGGTCATTTGTATGTTGTCCATCTATTCGGGTCATTTCAACAATGTCTGTCCATTTTAATGGCATTACGCGAGAGTTTCCTTACTTCCGAAGTTTCTTTTGTTGGGGGATTTTGGGACTAGCAGTAGGGGCGTCAATGCAGCAAAGCGTGAAGAGTTGATCAACACGCTTGAAATGTTGTTACACATCCGCTAGAGAACGTGATTTGAAATATGCATGTGTTGCCTCCAAAAATCTATGTTGCTCGCTTCAATGAGTGATGTGTGGTTTAATGCTGAATATATTTGGGAAATCTATTTTGGATGCCTGGACGGACTACATGTGTTGAGACGAATAATTACATTTATGACAAATGTTCAACATTTCATATTTTCAATAAAAATGGATGAGTTGTTTATGTTTCAATTGAAAAAGCAAACAGTTAATAAATTGAAAATTGTTAAACAGAATGGAAAGGAAATGTGAAATTTTTGGAAAATGGTATGAGCAAACATACAAACATCTAGGGGGGGGGGGGGGGGGGGGTATATAAGTAAACTTTGCAGGACCGAAAAAGCATAACCTTCAATAAGGTAGCTCAGTTTAAATCGCCACTGAAGTCTTAAAGAAACATCTTAATTTTTTACCATTGGCAAACTTTGTAAAGGTCATCATGTTTAAGAATGCATATAAATCTTGAAGTATGGCAATCAAGTTCGCTACAAAGTGAATAAAAATTGTGTTTAAAAAAAGAGATTGCACCAAGGGAATGCTTTTTTTTGTACCCACCACCGAATTATGGGGGTATATTCATTTTGTCATTCCGTTTGCAACACATCGAAATATCCATTTCCAACCCTATAAAGTATATAAAAATCTAAGACGATCTAGCCATGTCCGTCCGTCCGTCTGCCTATTGAAATCCCGCTACAGTCTCTAAAAATAGAGATATTGAGCTGGAATTTTGCACAGCTTCTTTTTTTGTCCATAAACAGGTTAAGTTCGAAGATGAGCTATATTGGACTATATCTTGATATATACTTCATAAAGACTGATCCGCCGATTTAGGGTCTTAGGCCCATTTATTATCCGATTTTGCTGAAATTTGGGACAATGAGTTGTGTTTGGCCACCCGACATCCTTCTTCAATGTGGCCTAGATCGGTTCAGATTTGGATATAGCTGCCATATAGATCGATCTTTCGATTTAAGGTTTTGTGCCCTTAAAAGGCGCGTTTATTGTCCGATGTTGCTGAAATTTGGGACAGTGAGTTGTGTTTGGCCCCTCGAAATCTTTCTGCATTATGGCACAGATCGGTCCAGATTTGGATATAGCTGCCATATAGACCGATCTCTCGATTTAGGGTCTTGGGCCCATAAAAAGCGCATTTATTGTCCGATTTCGACGAAATTTGGGACAATGAGTTATGTTAGGCCGCTCGATATCTGTCTGCAATATGGCACAGATCGGTTCAGATTTGGATTTAGCTGCCTATATACCGATCTCTCGATTTAAGGTTTGTGGCCCATAAAAGGCGCATTTATTGTCCGATGTCGCCGAAATTTGGGACAGCGAGTTATGCTAGGCCCCTCGACATCTTTCTGCAATATGGCACAGATCGGACCAGATTTGGATATAGCTGCCATATAGACCGATCTCTCGATTTAAGGTTTTGGGCCCATAAAAGGCGCATATATTGTACGATTTCGCCGAAATTTGGGACAGTGAGTTGCGTTGGGCTATTCAATAACTTTCTGCAATTTGGCCCAGATCATTCCAGATTTGGATATGGCTGCCATATAGACCGATCTCTCGATTTGGGGTCTTGGGCTCATAAAAGGCGCATTTATTGTCCCATGTCGCCGTAATTTGAGACAGTGAGTTGTGTTAGGCCCTTCAACATTCTTCTTCAATTTGGCACAGATCGGTCCGTATTTGGATATAGCTGCCATATAGTCGGATCCCTCGATATAAACTTTTGGGCCCATGAAAGGCTCATTTATTGTCCGATTTCGCCGAAATTTGGGACAGTGAGTTGCGTTAGGCTTTTCAACATTCTTCTTCAATTTGACTTAGATCGGTTCAGATTTGGATATAGCTCCCATAAAGACCCTTCTCTCGATTTAAAGTCTGTGTCCCATAAAAGGCACATTTATAATCCGATTTCGCCGAAATTTGACACAGTGACTTATGTAAGGCCTTTCGACATCCGTGTCGTATATGGTTCAGGTTGGTCTATATTTTGATATGGCTATCAAAATGGCCAATATTTTGATCTACAAAATTGAACATTGACTTGTACTTATTAGACCACTCAATATCCGTGTCGAATTTGGTCCAAATCGGACCATATTCCGATAAAGCTACTATGGGGGCATAAATTATGTATTTTTCATCCGTTTATGATGAATCGTGGTTTACATATATACCCGAGGTGGTGGGTATCCAAAGTTCGGTCCGGCCGAACTTAAAGCCTTTTTACATGTACTTCCTTCCTGTGGTGCACATTTTAAGTCTTCGCATTGAAGTGGGCCAAAAAAATCAACACAAATCAATAACAGCAACAGAAGGTGATTGTTGTCTGTGGAACGACAGCGAAGTGCAGTTGTTGCGGATGAAACTGTTCAAGATGTTCGTAATGACGTTAAAGGGAAAATGAAATAAACCCGCATATAATGTGAGGGTAATTTATTTGCTTTTAAAGTCATGAAAAATCAGCATCTGCCAATTGTGCATTTGCCTTGGGTGCATTCTCTTAATGAAAATGTTGAGTTTGTTAAAAATATTTTGGTTGTATTGCATAAAGTTTATGGATAGCTGTATACAATGTGTACAATGACGTACAAAAAGAGATCAAAGGAAAGGGAAAGCTTCTTACCCAATACCATCGCAGAGTGAATAAACTAATTAAGTTATTCTATCTTCAAGACATGGAAATATTGAGTTGGTACTCTACAAAAATATATGTGAACATATTGATTTTTGTATTATTCTTGGACGATTTAAGTAGTTCAGATGTTAATGAAGGCTGCGAGACACTTATCGAATACATTGTAGGTTGCAATTTTGCGATTTACAATAAAGGAAATTAACAGATCTATGTCATGATGTTACCTTTGTATCGGAAGAATATCAGCGGAAGGGTATGTGATGTGTAAAGTCGTGAATGGCGACAGTTTCTCTGATCATCGGTAAACCAGCATCAAGGACTAAGGCCCATAAAAATCTAATATTGGGTTGCCCAAAAAGTAATTGCGGATTTTTGATATAGTCGGCGTTGACAAATTTTTTCACAGTTTGTGACTCTGTAATTGCATTCTTTCTTCTGTCAGTTATCAGCTGTTACTTTTAGCTTGCTTTAGAAAAAAAGTGTAAAAAAGGTATATTTGATTAAAGTTCTTTCTAAGTTTTATTAAAAATGCATTTACTTTCTTTTATAAAATCCGCAATTACTTTTTGGGCAACCCAATATAATGCCCGATTTCTTTGAAATTTGGCACAGTGAGCTGTGTTTTGCTCTTTTCCCCCACTTAGACCGAACTCCCGGTTGAAGGTCTTTCTCTCCAAACTGGCATATTTTTTATTATTACCCTATTTGGAATTTTGGTACAGTGAGCTATGTAAAACAAGTACATATCCTCGTCTAATATCGCGCAGATAAGATCATATGTGGATATAACTATCATAAATATCGATTTCCCTGTCCTAAACACATATAAGACCCATTTATTACCTGATTTACAGGTATTTGGAACAGTTAATTTAGGCGAGTTTGGTCTAGAACAGATCTTACTTCGATATAGCTACTATAGGTTAATAAATGAAGCATGTTACACCGGATTTTGTTGAAATGTTGTTAATCAAGTTGGGGGTATCATAACTTTAACCCGACCGAACTTAATATCTTTTTACATCTTTTATGTTACACTAGCCGAACCGGGCCTGCTTCGCTTTCTTTAACCTTCTAACATCTTTTTAGAGTGGGGACACTTCGCATTCAGGGCGAAATATCAAAAATATATAATAAATAACAAGTAAAAGAGTGCTAAGTTCGGCCGGGCCGAATCTTATATACCCTCCACCATGGATCGCATTTGTCGAGTTCTTTTCCCGGCATCTCTTCTTAGGCAAAAAAGGATATAAGAAAAGAGTTGCTCTGCTATTAAAACGATTTCAAGATATGGTCCGGTTCGGACCACAATTAAATTATATGTTGGAGACCTGTGTAAAATTTCAGCCAATTCGAATAAGAATTGCGCCCATTGGGGCTCACGAAGTAAAATAGAGAGAACGATTTATATGGGATCTGTATCGGGCTATAGACCGATTCAGAACATAATAAACACGTTTGTTGATGGTCATGAGAGGATCCGTCGTACAAAATTTCAGGCATATCGGATAATAATTGCGACCTCTAGGGCTCAAGAAGTCAAGATCCCAGATCGGTTTATATGGCAGCTATATCAGGTTATGAACCGATTTGAACCTTATTTGACACAGTTGTTGAAAGTAAAAATAAAATACGTCATGCAAAATTTCAGCCAAATCGGATAGGAATTGCGCCCTGTAGAAGCTCAAGAAGTCAAATCCCCAGATCTGTTTATATGACAATAATATCAGATTATTGTCCGATTTCAACCATACTTGACACAGTTGTTGGATATCATAACGAAATACTTCGTGCAAAATTTCATTCAAATCGGATAAGAATTGTGCCCTCTAGAGGCTCAAGAAGTCAAGACCCAAGATCGGTTTATATGGCAGCTATAACAGGTTATGGACCGATTTGAAAAATACTTGGCACGGTTGTTGGATATGATAACGAAAGACGTCGTGCAAAATTTCATTCCAATCGGATAAGAATTGCGCACTCTAGAGGCTCAAGAATTCAAGACCCAAGATCGATTTATATGGCAGCTATATCGAAACATGGACCGATATGGCCCATTTACAATACCAACCGACCTACACTAATAAGAAGTATTTGTGCAAAATTTCAAGCGGCTAGCTTTACTCCTTCGGAAGTTAGCGTGCTTTCGACAGACAGACGGACGGACGGACGGACGGACGGACGGACAGACGGACGGACATGGCTAGATCGACATAAAATTTCACGACGATCAAAAATATATATACTTTATGGGGTCTCAGACGAATATTTCGAGTAGTTACAAACAGAATGACGAAATTAGTATACCCCCCATCTTATGGTGGAGGGTATAAAAATATCAAATTTGTGCCATTGTAGCCTATGACGCTGAACGAGTTTGAATCCTGGCGAGAACATCGGACAAAGCGGTGTTTATCTCCTTTTAATGTTGGCGGCATTTGCGAGGTACAATGCCATGCATGGTCATTTAAAAAATGTTCCCCAAAGAGGTGTCGCACTGCGGACGCCGTTCGGACTCGCCTTTAAAAAAAGATCCCTTATCATTGAGTTTAAACTTGAATCGAAAAGCACACATTGATGTGTGAAAATTGGGCCCTTCTCGGTTCCTGCTGGTAATGTTCTTCCTTAGGGCAATATTCTCATTAGAGGAGGGATGGCACCTCAGACATTTCGACTCAAATATGGAGGGTGTTTTGGGGTTGGGGCGGCCACCGGCACTTTGCACTGAAATTAGATATCAAATTCGATCTTTATTCAGAACGGAAATGAAGTTCAGTTTAGAGGGTGCTTTAGGGCGTACCCTAAAACACTTGGCTCCAAAATCGGATATTAAATTCGTTTTCTACTCTCAAATACCTTTCATTTGAGTCCCATATTGTCATAATGGGTCAAATAACCCATTTGACGTATATTTAGGAGGACTTGAACGCAAATTTTAATATCATATTCGCAATCTACTCCCTATTACCTTTCATTTGAGTCGCATATAGCCATGGTCGACTAATATGCCCATTTGGGGGTATTTGGGAGTGGGCGACCTTCCATTATTTGGACCTAATGTTTTATGCCATATTTGTACTCTACTGTCTAATACTTTCATTTGAGTTCCATATTGACATGAACTTCGAATATATCAGTTTAGAGGAGTTTTCGGGTTGGTGCGGCCCGATGGGTACTTAGACTCAAATTTTAATACCATATTAGTATTCTACTCTCCAATACCATTGATTTGATACTAATATTGTCCCGACCGGTACACTTTAGATTTTGGGTTGTGTTTTTGGCATAAGGGGGAGGGATCGTCCCCCTTTTGATACCAAGAAATTATATAGCCTATGTTTCATTCCAGACCAACCTACACAATTTCGAGAAAATCCGAAAATCAAATTTCAGCAAAATCGGAGAATAAATGCTTCTTTTATGGTCTTTAGGCCCTAAATCTGAAGAAGTCTTGATAAAACTCACTTTTCCAAAATTCAGCGAAGTCGGGCAATAAATGCGCCTGTTATAAGCCTAAGAGCCAAAATCGGAAGATCGGACTATAAGGCAGCTATATCCAAATATGTTTCGATCTGGACCAATTGTGGTTCAGATATTGACGGGCCCAATAAAACTCATTGTTCTAAATTTCAGCGAAATCGCGTAATAAATAAATTCATGGTGGTGGGTATCCAAAGTTTGGCACGGTCGAAGTTAATGCGCTCTAACTTGTTTTTATACCCTCCACCATAGGAAGGGGATATACAAATTTCGTCATTCTATTTGTAATTCCTTGAAATATTCGTCTAAGACCCCATAAAGTTTATATATTATTGATCGTCATGATATTTTAAGGCAATCTAGCCATCCGTCCGTCCGTCTGTCTGTCGAAAGCACGCTAACCTTCGAAAGAGTAAAGCTAGCCGCTTGAAATTTTGCACAACTACTTCTTATTAGTGTAGGTCGGTTGGGATTGTAAATGGGCCATATCGGTCCATGTTTTGGTATAGCTGCCATATAAACCGATCTTGAGTCTTAACTTCTTGACTAGAGGGCAGAATTCTTATCCGATTGGAATGAAATTTTGCACGACATGTTTTGTTATGATTTCCAAAAATAAATACTTCTTATTAGTGTAAGTCGGTTGGGATTGTAAATGGGTCTTGACTTTTTAGGCCGCTAGAGTGAGCAATTCTTATTCGATTAGAATGAAATTTAGCACGACGTGTTTTGTTATGATTTCCAAACACTGTCCCAAGTATGGTTCAAATCGGTTCATAACCTGATATAGCTGCCATATAAACCGATCTTGGGTCTTGACTTCTTGAGCCTCTAGAGGGCGCAATTCTTATCCGATTGGAATGAAATTTTGCGCGACGTGTTTCGCTATGACTTCCAACAATTGTGCTAAGTTAGGTTCGAATCGGTCCATAACCTGATATAGCTACCATATAAACCGATCTGGGATTTTGACTTCTTGAGCCTCTAGAGGTCGCAAGTATTATCCGATTTGCCTGAAATGTTGTACGACGGATTCTCTCATGACCATCAACATACGTGTTGATTGGTCTATAGGCTGATACAGCTCCCGTATAAATCGATATCTCTATTTTAGTTTTTGTGCCCCCAAAGGGCGAAAATCTTTTTCGAATTGGCTGATATTTTACACAGGTCTCCAACATATAATTTTATTGTGGTCCGAACCGGATCTTATCTTGATATCGCTCTAATAGCAGATGCCGGGAAAAGAACTCGACAAATGCGATCAATGGTGGAGGGTATATTTTTTTTTCTTAGTGAATATTTTGTTACTTTCAATCATATTAAAAGAATTCTGCAACTGCAGATTTTTTGCACTTCACTGTAGCACAACAAATTTCATGCAGTTTATTTTCCTTCACTGCCACAAAGTGCATGTGCGGAAAGATTTAAGGAAACCCATGAAGGAATCCAATAAATCTTCTTGGTTTTTCTTGTGTTTGCCGTAAATGCGGGTAACATACTTTGCCAAGCACGATGAGTAGCACACAAAACACCCACTTGTAGAGTGCACACTAATGAGTTTTGTAAATTTTCCTGGGAGTTATCTGAAGCGGGTCTATATTTAATCTCTTTTGAATGAAAAGTTTGCGTTTTATTTGAATATTGTCTTTTTTGCCACAATATTGAAACTCAATTAAAATTCCATTTTCGCTTTTAATTGTTTGACCCACATTGACGAGTTGATTAATTGCATGTGATGCATTTCGCCATATCTATGTATTGGGTAGGAATGTAGACAATTTGTCTATGTTGGTTAGGGCAACAAGATATTGGCCGTAGCCGCAGTGGAAATGTTGCATGCAATTATATCGGCATCAGATTGTGCATAAATTTTGTCTATAGAGAACATATCATTGAACATTTGTCTTAAAGAGTATTTAATTAAAATTTTGTTCTTAAAGAAAATTCACTTCAGAGAAAATATCTCTGAAATAGTGTCTTTCTTAGAAATTTGGTTTTTTTATAGAAAATTTTATAGACTTTTTGTCTTTTGACGAAATTTCAAATACATTTTGTAAATTTCATAAAATTTTGTCTTTAGATAAACTGATCTAACTGATACACTTCTACAATCCTTCGACCAGTACCAGGTGATCGTGTCCTTAGAGACTGGATAGCTCACACGCTAAGGAACAGGTGGATAAATTGTAGGTCCCATGACATAAATATAAGGGAGAAAATGGCATGGGGCACGCCGCAGGGGGCATTTTATCGTCACTCCCATAGGTGACCACCCTAAATAACCAATTACGGATGCTGACTGAGGAGGGATTTGAGCCCGCCTGCTACGATATAATAGTACTTCTAAAGGGTAAGGATCCGAATTAGCTATCAAAGGATTTTGCAGATGCAATTAATTGCAGATGGCATACGATTGGGCTAGATCTATGGATCTCAATGTTAACACAGAGAAGACTGAAATCTGCCTACTCTCGAGGAAGACGAAGGTGGACCAATTTGATGTACCACGTTTCCTCAATAGAAATATTTCGATATCTGACAAGGTCAAAGACTTAGGGGTAATTTTGGATGGATGGTAGATGTTGTCTTCGATCCCTTTTCGAGCCGATCTGAATTCGAGGATAGTCCACTGGCTCTGCAGGTGCATGGTTAGACCAATACTTTTTTACTCCTCAGTAGTTTTGTGGACTGCGAAAAAACTAGAGAACTGGAGAAAAAAAGTAACGTAAGGATAACACAAAATGTTCAGAAAATATATTGTCTTGGTATAGGCGGTGCGATGAGGACGATGCGACTAAGGGCACTAGAGCCTATTATAGATTTTCCACCCATACACATACAAATAAAGTGTACTGCTTTGAGACTTAAGGGAGAATGGATAGAGAATAGGACTTTGTCAGTGCTTAGTGAGCATCTTGTAGTGCTTATTGACATCTGTCTTAAATCTTTGGATGTCAAAGTGGGTTGGAAAAAAATTAACCGATTCCACATACGAACGGTACGGGCGAAATTAGAATTCTCCCTATAATGCATAGTGCGATCCGCTGGCCAATCAATTACGGATGTGAGTTCCTGGAACGTCTAGTATTCCTGACATACATCCTTACATCAGGAATAAGAAAACGAATATCAGACGAACAAACATCATGAAAGTACCGATAGAACTGCGCCAAACAACCCATATTGCGACGATGATCAAGGGAGGCAATAGAGTTGGATACCCCACTGTCCCCAATCAACGCCATTGCTCTCCTGTGTACACGGTTCAGTAGCTCCAGGTTTGATTTTGAAGCTCCAGCCCATACATCTGCGTTGTACTCCATTTTCGGCCTAATGAAAGTGGTGCACATGTTAAGAAAATCAGACGGTGTGAAGTAATTCTTACACCGTTTGAGGAAGCCTAAACACTTGAATGCTTCTTTCGACACTTCAAATACATGTTTAGCCCAACGGACATTACTTTGTATTTTCATGCCCAGAACATCAAGAGCTTCTGATTGCTCATCACCTATACCGTTGATAGACAAAGATGATCGTAATGGGTCAGCGAATCGTTTGTGTATCAACAAGCAGCACTGAGTCTTCGGTGCATTAAAATATACTCGATTCAATCGACTCCACTCAGAAATGGCCAGCAAATCCTGGTAGAGTGCCAGCATAACCCGCTTCTTGTCCTCAATCTCTTGAAGACTCGGCCCATGGTCGAATGTGTACGAATGGCAAAGATTACTGACATCCGCAAATGAGTAGATCGGATTCCATGTCTGACCCAGCAGATCGTTTATAAAAATAAGAAAAAGAGAAGGAGAAAGAAAGGAGCCTTGGGGTACATCTGCGGTCAATTTATGCTTATTGGATGGGAACCCATCTACAACGACTCGAATAGTGCGATCTCTGAGAAAGCTGGAAATAAATCGAACGAAGCCATTACCGACACCAAATGCGACAAGCTTTAATAGCAGTGCACAGTGCCAGACCCTATCAAATGCCTTGGAGATATCCAGAGCCACAACCTTACTCTTACCAAACTGGTGGATTGAGCGACTACAACGTTCCGACAAAGGTGCCATGAGGTCGCCCGTAGAGCGATTTCTGCGGAACCCATACTGTTGGTCACTAAGAAGGCCATTAGACTCTAATACTTCACAAGACGGTGATTAACCATGCTCTCCATGACCATGGAGAGAGTGGAGCATATCGCAATTGGCCGATAATTCGCAGGGTTGTTTGCCTCACTTGGGTAATGGCTGGACGTCCGCAACCTTCCAACGCGCCGGGAACAATCCCGCACGGTAGGCAAGGTTGAAAAGGTTGCGTAATGGACGAGCGAGCGTCGAAGAACACCTGCGTAAGACAAATGTTGATATGCCATCCGGCCCGGGCATTTATTTACGTTCTCTAGAACCTTTTTAACTCCACGAGTTCGAAAAAATATTTGGGGCATGACGCCAGATATATTTTGGATTGAGGTTTTTGTGTTTTTTCGATATTTTTGTTAACGGTTATTCGTGAGTGTCACGTGACTCACACGGGATTCACAGTTGATGCGACAGCTCACGTGCATATCTATAGACGATGTTACAATACTGTGAGTCAAAGATATCCAAATTTTGTATGTTGGGAAGCGTGGGGGGTCTTGGGAGTTGAATATAGCTGGCCCAGACGAGGGGTCTCAAGCTTTTACCAATGAATGATCTCAGTAAAGGCTACAGTTAAATACCGGGATGTGATCTTGGATTCAAAAATGTACGGAAAAGGTAAAAAAAAATTCAGTCGGTAGTAAATTTCAAGATGGCCCACTGGCCCTACGAAGGTGTGGTCAGGCCAATTCCAACATACACATTGAAAGTATGAGGGTTAACAATGGAGAGAAAGAGCAATGTGAAAACTTATTACAGGTCCAATGGGCAAAAGTGGGGTTGTGAGAACCAGGCCAACTAGGACGCTAGAGACGAGCTATATCAGGTTTTGAACCTATCTTAGTTAAGACGCAAAGTAGCCCTACAAATAGCAGGTCCTTATATGTTTAGTTTTAGAGCGCACAACTAGCCAATTGATGGCTACCCACTTTTCGGTATACTTTTCTAGCCATTTCGTTTGTAACACTTCGAAATATTTACCCTATCATATAATCACGATAGCGTTCGAACGAATAAAGATATCATCTTGAAATTTTGCAGGTCGTTGAGGATTGCAAATCGGTTATATCGGTTCAGATTTGGATATAGCCCCCATAGAAACCGATCTTCAGTTCTGGCTTCTTGAGCCTAATTTTTATCTGAATCGGCTGAAATTTGGCACAAGGACTTGGGTTCTGACTACCAATATCTCTGTTGAGTATTATCAGACGGTCTATAAACTGTTATAGCCCCCATAAAAGCCGATCCCCGGATTTGACTGCTTGAGCCTTTTTCATCCAACTTGGCACAAGTACTTCTGTTCTACCTTCCAAAATAATTGCCTTTATATACGATTTGGTTGAAACTTGGCACAAGTACATCTATTACAGCTTCTAACACCCATGCCAAGTATGATCCGAGTCGGTCTATATACTGATATAGTCCCCATATTAACCAATCACCGTATTTGACTCCTTGAGCTCCTACTCGCCTCGATTTTCATCTAATTTGGCTGAAATTAAACGCAAAGATTACTGCAATGACTTTCAGCGTCCGGGCTAAATATGATCCGCATCAGTCTATATACTGATGTAGGCACTAAGCAAAAGTAAACAATCAACTACCAACATATCTACCTGAAAAGAACATTGGGCATCAGCTTAACATACTATAGCCACAACCTGTTACTCAGTAATTTTTGATTTGCCAAAGAGTAAGCTTTGCGTATTGCAGCATACTCATTTTAGGCGTAAATAAGCAGTATTGTTGATTTTGAAGTGAAGATCAGCCAGAAGCATTGGAAGAGCTACCAATGCATCCCGAAAAAGTCACAGTTTGGTGCGGTTTATAGGATGGTGGCATCATTGGACCGTACTTCTTCAAAGATGATGCGAATCGCAATGTAACTGTGAATGGTGAGCGCTATCGTGAGATAATATCCAACTTTTTTTTGCTCAAACTGTAAGAGAGTGACTTGCATGACTTGTGGTTTTAACAAGGCGTTGCCACATGCCACACAGCCCGCGTAACAATGGACTTATTGAGTGGCGAGTTCGGTAAACATTTTATTTCACGTTTGGGACCGCTCAATTGGCCGCCTAGATCGTGCGATTTAACGCCTTTAGACTTTTTTTGTGGCGTTGTGTTAAAGCTCAAGATAAGCCCGCTTCAAATGACGCATGGGAAGATAACATTGAAGCAAATTTTCTTTGAATATTGTCTTAAAGAAATTTTTTTAGAAACATAGTCTTTGGAGATAACTTCTTAAAAAGTTTTTTTTTAGAAATGTCTTTAGGGTTTAATTTTTAAACAATTTTTATTGAATTTAATGGAATGTTTTCATTAAATCAACTCCAGTCTGTATTGGTGTTGTTATACCCACCACCAAAGCACCTCGAAATATTGATCTGCGACCCCATAAACTATATATCTTCTGGATCGTGCTGAGTATATCTAGCCATGGGGGGGATAGCAATTGCCCTTAGAAGCCTCAATTTTCATCCGATTTGGCTGAAATTTTGAACAATGACTTGCGTTGTGACTTTCAATATCCATGCTAAGTATGATCTGAATCGGTTTCTACACTGATATCGCCACCCTATAAACCGATACCCAGATTTGATTTATTCAGCTCTAAGAAGCCTTAATTTTCATCCGTCTTAGCTGAAATTTGGAACAAGAACTTTTGTTATGACTTTCAACATCCATGCCAAGTATGATCCGAATCCGTCTATATACAGATATCGCCAGCCTATAACCGATCCCCGCATTTGATTTCTTCAGCTCTAAAAAGTATGACCCGAATCGGTCATTAAATAGTTATAGCCCCCGTTTAAATCGATCCCCGTATTTGACTTCTTGAGCCTTTAAAAGCCTCAATTTTCATCCGATTTGGCAGAAATTTGGAACAAAGGCTTGAGTTATGACTTTCAACTCCATGCCATATATGATCCGCATCGGTCTATAAACAGATATAGCCCCCATATAAACTGATTGCCGGAATTGACTTCTTCAGCCTTAGAAGCCTATCTTATGACTTACAACATCAGTGTCAAGTTTTGTCCGAATCGGTCAATATGGTGATATAGGCACCCCTAAGTACCGATATCCCAATATGTCTTCTTGAGGCCAATATAATTCAAATACGAACTCAGTTAAAAAGGGTACATGTTTTAGCGGAATCTATTGTGGTGGGTACCCAAGATTCGTCGCGGCCGAACTTAGTACGCTTTTACTTGTTCCATTAGTAACATATGGTGTTAATGTGACTTTTCTCAGCGTGTACTCTTTCTTCTATATTCTATTTAGATCATTTTGTGCCTGTCTTCTTCCTATTAAATTATAATTAATTTTAATATTCTTAGTACATGCCATAGCTTCACTCAAAATCTTTCTTAAAATTTATGGCAAAACTTCGATTCGAATTCTGGGAAGTGTGTTTGTGAGTGCACAAACTAGACGCCAATGAATGACCTAATTTGTGCAAAATGGTTGTATTTATCATGACATATATTTGCAGACAGTTGAAGATAAATTCAGTCCAATTAATTTAGGAATAACAGAAATGGGTAATCAAGCCACATGAGACAGAGTTCTCCTTGCTCTAGCAACATAAGTAATGCCTCGATGGTTCGATGCTTGACCACTCCATGACGATGAAGATGGTGGTGGTGGTGATGATATAGCATTCGTGTTGACAAATAAATAAAGCCAAGCACAAATTTATGGCACGCACAAAGTGTAGTGAATGTAGTTCTTGTAGTTCGTTTTTATGTCACACTGAGTATTTTATTGTGTTCCATAATACTCAAATAAATAAACAATAAATACTACTAAACAATGTCTGATAACAAAATCCATGGCGAAGAAATGGGCAACGGAAAACGGACGTTGTTTTACCACAACACTATGTTGTGGACAGACGGATGGACGGACAGACAGAATGTATTACATTACTCCACTCGTAAATGAGATGTTGACACAGTAACCCGCAAAAAGACAAGAAATCTTTGCTATGGTTCAACTCAAGTGAACTTCATGCAGCACTCACAGGCGCACCCATAACAAACAATGTTTGGTTTTGATGGGGAGGGAGCTTTGTTTTTTGCCTATATGCCGCCGACTGATCAAAATCAATTGAATTATTTTATGATTTGCTGAAAACGTAGAGTACCACATCACAGTGACTTGAAAAGTGATCTGCGGTTTGATGCATTTTTCGATGACATTTTTTTTTGTTTTACTTTAACTGGCTATGACAAAACATTTGTTCCACTAGCCGAATGTTGAATAGTGTTCCAAGCGCCTCGATCTTCTGCGCTAATTCTAAAATCTCTGACGTCAAGTTTTGAGGTGTCTCCCACCACTTGATCTTCCCATCGGGTTTTTTGTCTCTCCGGTGTACCACTGTGTTTGCCTTCAAAAGACCTCTTTGCTAGAGCTTCTTCATCCATTCTGACAACATGACCTAGCCAACGCAGCCGTTTTATTTTGAGCTGTAAGATACAGCTCGTGGTTCATACCTGGCCTATTCTCCAATAACGCAAACTGGTCCATATATATTATGATTCTTCATTGCTCTGAAAAACTTCAAGTACTGCCTCATCTGTTTACACAAGTACCCAAGCCTCAGAACCATATAACAACACGGGTAGTATCAGTGTCTAATATAGTGTAATCCATATATTTTATGATTCTTCATTTCTCTTCATTTAAGATATAGCTGTCATATAGACCGGTCTTCCAATTTAGGGTCTAAATGTTACTTATATATGAGTTCTCGGGACATGAATAAAATATGATCGAGACCAGCCACTATTAAAATATAACTACGGATATAGTAGTGAAGTTATAATAAAATATTATGATTATTATATCCTTGTTTAATTTGGTCCAGATCGGTTCAGATTTGGTTATAGGTGCGATCTCTCGATTAAAGTCTAGGTCTTATGAAAATCGCAGTTATTATCCGATTTCGTTGAATTTGACGCTGCGACTTATGTTGGGCTCTTCAACATCCGTGTCCCTTATGGTTTATGTTTGGATATAGCTGCCAAAAAGACCAATATTTTGTTCTACAAAATTGAACAGTGACTTATATTTAACAGACCACTCAATGTCCGTGCCGAATTTGTGTGCTTAAGTTATCCAATTTTCACAGGATTGTGATGTAAGGGGGTTTACATATATACCCGAGGTGGTGGGTATCCAAAGTTCGGCCCGGCCGAACTTAATGCCTTTTTACTTGTTACTATTCCTTTGTGTCTCATAGTTTTTCGGGGGCGGGTTACTGGCCTAGCGCCACAACCGCATGGGTTTTGTGGGATGCCAAGACGATTCAGCCAAGACCTTTCCGAAAGTATGCTAACTTAGGAAAGGGCAAAACTAGACGCTCGAAACATTGCATAAATACTTCATATAAGTGTAGGTTGGTTTGGCCTTCATGTATGTGCAATTTTAACAGAACTTAAGACAAAAGAAATTTCGAAGTAGTAGTAGTAGTAGTAGTAATCTTTATTTTCATTATTTTCTTTTTCAATACAATAATGTCTAAATAAACTTAAAATAAAATAAAAGCAATATATTAGCGTATTTCAGAGTTAATCCATCAAAATAAAGATTTACGGCTATGACTTCAAGTCGTCAGCCGGATTTAAAGAAACATTTTCAAAGCTGTGTTTAAGGGACATTTTAGTCTATGCTTAATAGTATTAGGCGTACTCGGTTAATATTAGCTTTCGGTATTGTAAGGCATTTTTGGTATATTTTATAAGATTATCCCAGTCTGCTACCTCTCTTCCATCTAAGATGCTAATTAATTCAGGTTCTGTCAGCGTCGGCCTGTGAAAGAAAAGCATGCGTTGGCTTCTTAGTATGGGACATACGGCAAGAAAATGGTATATTGTCTCTCTCTCCCTCAAATTGCATAGCGTGCACAAATCGTTGTCAACCAAATTTAAGCCTCTTTGATTAGCATTGAGGTATATCAAATCGACCCGTGCTTTAAATATCCACGTAATGTCCTTAACTTTATATTCGCCATTTAGGTACAAACACCCTCTTGTGAAATCCAGGTTTTTATAAAACCGTGACCTGCTTTGTAAAGCTTTCTGCAGCAATCTTTGCTTGTTAGCTTGCGATAGTGAATCTATGATGGAATTAGTCATACTGTTCCATTCACCTTGCGTTATATTTCCAACCAATGGTTGCATATCCAGCTCATTTAGAATGTCGTTTAAAGCTTTCACCCAAAATATTTGTTTCTGGACCATTATAAGTGTAAGTTTATGCGGCAGTCTATCCCTTTTATATCTGTACAACGTACTAGATATATACTTCAAATGCAGTCCCAGTGTGTATAAATGACTTTCTTGTAAGTCTGTTTCCATATAGAGAGCATAATTTGGTGTAGAGTCTGGCAAATTAAGAACAGTTTTTAAGAAAAAACGCTGCAATTGGTCAACTTCTTCAAAATATTCATAGCCCCAGACCTGCGCTGCATACGACTGTACCGATCTGCAAACCGCCATGTACAAGTTCCATTTATCTTGCAGGGATATTTCGTCTTTCTTTAAGAAGTTTTTCCATGTTGCTTTTATAGCACTTTTAGCTTGTGTTGTCCGGGACTGAATATGCTTCAAGAACTTCATTTTGGGCGTTAGTACCACCCCTAAGTACTTATATTCTGATACCACTTCTAATGGTTCTGCATGGAAGAACCATTTATCCTGCTGTGATAGTCTTCCCCCGTTTCGGAATACCATGATTTTAGACTTCTCAGTGTTGACTATTAAGCTCCATTTTTTACAAAATTCTTCCAAGTTTGCTATCATTTGTTGCAGGGTAGTTGAATCCTCCGCTAAAATTACTATGTCGTCAGCATACAGCAGGGTTTTTATGTTTATGCCTTCTATATCTACACCTCCTTCCAGTGCATCGCTTAAGTCGTTTATATAAAGAGAAAATAATAATGGCGATAGTAAGCACCCTTGTTTTACACCAGATTCTGTATCAAAATAACCAGACAGCTCTTCTCCAGTCCACACTGCTGACTGAGTGTTTTGATAGACAGCTTCTATCATCTTTATAAATTTGAAAGAGATGCCAATCTGATTTAATTTGTAGAAAAGTAAGTTTCGTGAAATTTTGTCAAATGCCGCTCGAAAATCTACAAAAAACGCGTAAACCTTCTTCTTTTCCGCCAGCTTGATATTGACCATCGAAGCTAAATTATATATATTGTCCACCGTAGAATAGTTTTTTCGAAAACCTGCCTGGAATTCAACCAATATATTGTTTTCTTCAACCCATTGTCCCAGTCTATCATTTAGTACACCCATGAATATTTTAGCCACGGAATTCATAAAGGATATACCTCTATAATTCGATGCATCATCGAGTCTGCCTTTTTTATGAATAGGGAATATAACTGTTTTCTGAAATTCTTCCTCAATTTTGCCCTCGGTGTAGATCTTGTTGAAAATTGCTGCAAGCTGGGTCAGGAATTCATCAGTAGCATTTGAATAGAATTCATAGGGAATTCGGTCTTCACCTGGCGCCTTGTTCGGTTTTGTTTTGGCAAGGGTATACTTAATTTCCTCTAATGTTATGTCTTTATCTAGAATGTCGTTTACGATCAGTGCAGGTGCGTAATGAACTCTCAAGGACGATTGTTCCTGCCTGAGCAGTTCCATAAAATGGGTTCTAAGTATCTCTGCGGATAAAGTATGACTGATACGAAAGTCCCGGCCATTTAACTCTCTTACTAAACTCCACCATTCTTTTGCATTCGATGTATTATTTAGTTTCTCAGAGATATTGGCGTAGTACATTCTTTTAGATACTTCGCAAATGTCCTTATATCTTTTTTTTGCGCTCAAATATGCCTGTCTATCTGTTTCCGACGATGATTTCCGAAATTTCGATAAGATTTCAAATGTTTTCCTTCTTGCCCAGTAGCATCTATCATTAAACCACTTTTTCTGTGGTACGTACTGCTGCGCTTTGTTTTGCTGAACTGCCGATGCAACAATTGTATTTGTCATGTGCTTGAGACATGTTATATTGTTGGACATTAATTGTAAGCTCAGATTAGCGGTGAGGTTTTCCTGGTATTGCAATTTATGACTATCTTTCCAATGCAGCTTCGGTAGTAAATTGAGCCTATTTTGTGGGACTACTGTGTTGTTTAGCTTTAGGTTAAGAGTTATTGGCAAATGATCTGACCAGATTTTGTCTACCACCTTGAAGCTTTCCACATATTGAAGCATGTTTATGGATACTGAGCATATATCATTTACTGAGGTTCCGGTGTTGCTCAAATATGTAAAATTACCGTCCTCATCTCCTAATGTTTGGCCATTTAGAATTACCAGGTTATGTTCATTGCAGTAGTCGATATACCTTCGTCCATTCGTATTTAATTCTTTATCTTTAGACTTTCTCGGCCCAGTACATGCGTGGAACGAATCTCTATATAGATCAACAATGCCTTGTTGTGATTCGCCTATTCTAACGTTTATATCACCTAGCACTATAAGGTTTTCGCATTTCATTTCTTCCATGAACAATTTTGCTAGGGCAAACTCTCGTATCCAGTCTGAGCCCCTTATATAGAGTGGAACTATCAACAGTTGAAAATTTTCTGTTATAATCTGTAATCCACAGAGTGTCTGATTAAGAATAAATGTATGCTTTATGCCTGCTTTATTTAAAGATTTTTTCACTCCTACGAATACTCCGCCGATAGCACGACCAAATCTATTTATTTTTATGGCATCTACCCAATATATTTCATACTCGGGGAAGTATTTTTCGGTTTGAGATCTTTTTTGTGCTGTGATATGTGTTTCTATGAGGATAATGATTTCAAACTCCTTTAGATAGTTAAAAAAATTAGGGAACAAATATTTATTTGATACTCCGTTTACATTGTACGATATAATTTTAATTTCCATATTATTTTGTTTTTTCTTTGAGCTTTGTCTCCCTTGGAGATCATCTAGTTTTTTGACGCAATTTTTTCAAAAATATTATTGTAGAATGCTGTTGTCAGTTCATTCCCATATAATTCTTTTAATACGGACTCCCCCTCTTCTCGCCCACACATTAATTTTCTTTCGCTGTTCCAATAGAACCACTTGTTATTGATGTTTAATTTATCATCTCTAACTACGATTTTATGTTTTCTTGATTCTTCGAGAATTGACTTTCTTATGAGCAGCATAGCTATCTTGTTTCTCTGCCTTCTAGGGTTCAGATCTCTTTCAATTGAGATTGCAGACCCTGCTAAAGCTTTAGTATTTTTCAGAACCTCGACTACTGCATTTTCATTTGGGAACTCGGCTATTACAGTTTGCAATCCGTTTCGTTCATAAAGGGTTCTTGCCGAAGCTATAGGGGGGTTGATGTTTAGCATGTCATTACATATCTGTTTGACTATATTCAGAGCAGGCTTATCTTTTGAAATATTTTTAAAGACAAGCTTTGTGTTTTGTATTTGATGCTCCAACCATGCCACATTCCTGTCGCTTTCTTCCAGTTTGTTCTTGAGCAATTCCACTTCCTGTTTTAACTGAATATTTTCAGTCTTCAGATTGGCAATTTCAGAAGTTGCAAATGATATACCGGCTTTAACATCTTCCATATCTTGTTTGGTGGGCAGATTCTTAATTTTCTCTTCAAGTATATTATTCATAGTGAATTTCATAATTTCCATAAGTTCACTGACCTCCATACTACCAACAGGTTTCTTTGCCATGTTATTATTTTCTGGTGATGTTTCGCCTATCTTACGCTTTGTTTGTTGGGATGTGCTTGCAACAGGTGTGTTAGGCATATCTAGTGATTATTTATCCTGTAGCTTTAGATTTTTATAATATGAAGTATACTTTAAGGCGCAATAATAATTGGTTCGAATGACTCAATTGTACTACAGATGTGGACTCGGATGATTAGTTGTGCGATTAGTCCTACAATCGTTTCTACGTTATGTGACAAGTCTCGGATTATACAGTTGTATTTTGCATGCATTACTTGTAGACCTACTGAACATACCACATAAAATCTGTCAGGCGTACCAGCTGTTTTTGTTGTGTTACAGAGTGGTGAAAGTGCAAAAAAATCTGTTTCGAAGTACAGTACAAGGGTTTGGCCCATGATAGAGGGTAAAAAAGACTCGAATCTGTCAAACTTACCGAGCTTTTGACTGTTTTAACTCACCAAATGATTAACAGTTTGTTAACGTACCTGAAATATCGCAACACTAGTCATTTAATATATATTTGATTGATTAAGCATAAATTTATACTACACAAATAAAAACTATCTAAAAAATCTTTTTGTTGCATTTAGACCTCACTGTAAGGCATAAAGTTATCACTTTTATTGGGCCATATGTTTATACTTGAAATCAATTAAGTACATCAGAAAAAATAGTTCATTACATTCATAAATAAACTGCCAAGCCTTTAAACTGAAACATGCTTTTGTGGCATTATTAACATGCCACCAAATCTTGTAAAACACAATGTAAGTGCCACATGTGGTTCCAATATTTGCCAAAAGACAAATTTGCAAATTGTAATAGACTCGACAAGGCTTTATATGTGTGCAAAAAACAAACTACTTGAAATGCCTGAATGATGGAACAGAAAAAATCTTACAAGAGTTTTTGGGCAAAAATTTGAAACTAGAAATAAACTATTGATAGGGAAACAAAAAACTATTTTTTATTAAAAATGTAGGCCTAAACCCACTTTAGACATATACCCTATCTTTAAAGTAGCTTTGGGTTCCCTTCGTTATAATCTCTATATAAATTTTCTTCTAAACAATGTCTAGTAGCAAAATCCAAGGGAAGAAATGAGCAACGGAAAACGGACTTTGTTTTACCACAACACTTTGTTGGATGGACGGACAAGCATAATGTAATACATTACTTACCCCCTTTTTGATGTATACCCTGGAAGAAGCTCTGGCTTCACTCCGTATAATCTCCATATAAGGTAAATCACTCTAAGAGATATACCTTGGGAAGCTCTACGTACAACAGGAAGTCGGCTACCGAAAGTGGGGTAGGTGTTAATCCATCTAAGACGAAAGTTGTTCTTTTCAGCAGAAGATACAAGCTACCCACAGTGGCACTTCTCTTCTTGGGAAAATAAACCGTTCCATATTCTGAATGCGCAATATACCTTGGTTTTTTGCAGGACAGAAAATTGAACTTCAAATCAAACCTTTGGGGAAGGGCATTAAACGCAACTCTTGCCTTATTAACCTGCAAGAGAGCCATTGGCAATAGACGGAGGATTAAACCGTTTGACATGCATTGACTACATACTGTAGTTGCCAGACCAATAATACTATATGGTGTTGTAGTCTGGTGGACGCCACTTCCACAGTTTACCTGTTGTTCAATACTTAGCTGGATCCAATAAATGGCTTGTTTGTGCACCACAGCCGCGGTGTCGTCCACAGACACCATCCATTTAATGCTACACCTAATGCTCGATGCTACACAAATTCCTGCGACCACTTCTGTGAGATTAGGTTAGGTTAGGTTTATAAGAGGGTGTGGTTGTTAATCCGCCCCATGCCACTATGGACTTACACCAAAGCCAGTAATCGACTTGTTGTGGGCTCCAAATACTAAAAAAAGTAATCTCAACAAGTAAGAGCTTGGTAAGTTTGGTCGGGCCGAATCTTAAATACTCTCCACCATGGATGGAATTTGTCGAGTTCTTTGCGCGGTATCTCGTTTTTGGCAAATATAGAATAATGAATAAGAATTGTAATGGTATTGGAGCTATATCAAGTTATAGTTTGATCGGATTCGGACCATAAATGAATTGAATGCTGAACATTGTAAAATTCATTGTGTAATATTTCAATTCATTCAGATAAGAATTGCGCCTTGTAGGGGCTCAAGAACCAAAATCTGGGGATCGGTTTATATGGGAGCTGTTTTAAGCTTAGATCGATTCAGTCCATATTGGCTCAAGAACCAAAATCTGGAGATCGGTTTATATGGGAGCTGTATTTAGCTTAGATCGATTCAGACCATATTGGACACGTATGTTAAGGTCGTGGGAGAAGTCGTTGTACAAAATTTCTGCCAAATCTAATGAGAATTGCGCCCTCTAGAGGCTCAAGAAGACAAGATCCATGATCGGTTTATATGGCAGCTAAACCAGGTTATAAATTGGTAGGGTATGATTCAATCAGAGGGCCCACGAATAGGGACAGGAAATGGTTTTTGTAAATCCCCGAAAAATTTGGCACTGATATTAAAAGTCATAACAAAACTCGTCACGCCTATTATAAGCTTTATCTAGTTCGAATTAGGCCTTCAAGATGTGAAATCGAGAGCTATGTTTGTAAGGGAGGTATTTCAAGTTTTTGCCGATTTTGGTCAAAATGACATCAAACTCATTGCAGAACTTATCGTGTAAATTTAAGATATATTTTCAAATAGACGATTTTTCAAAGATATGTCAGAATTTCGTACTTAGAAGTCAACCATTAACGACCTATAAAATATCAAAATTGTCAGTGTGAAAGAATGTTTAATGAAATATTGATTAGTCACATAAATAAACAGCAAAATTATAGTTAAACTCGGAACAAAATTCATGACGTCACGTGACAAGATAACAGAGGCAATTTCAATCAGTCATTGCAAAGTAAAACTTTTGTCGAACACTCAAAATAAAAAAACAAATAAATAAAAAAAAAGAAGAGCAAACACCATTAATTTTCACACCAAGCTTTTTTTTATATGATAGTATGAGAAAAACAAGTAAAAAGGCGTTAAGTTCGGCCGGGCCGAACTTTGGATACCCACCACCTTGGATATATATGTGAACCACCTTTCCTCAAAATCCGGTGCAAAATTCATACCTTATGCCCCATAGCAGCTATGTTCCGAGTTGGACCAGATACTAATAAGTAAAAGTTATTGTTCAATTGTATATAACAAAATATTGGTCTTTTTAGTAGTTATATCTAAAAATAAACCGATCTGAACTATACACGACACGGATGTTGAGAAGCATAACATAAGTCAGTGTGTCAAATTTCAGTGCAATCGGATTAAAAATGCGCCTTTTATGGAGCCAAGACTTTAACTCGAGAGATCGGTTTATATGGCAGCTATATGCAAATCATGATTGATCTAGACCAACTTGCAGAAATATGTGGAGGGGCTTAACTTAACTCTTTGTCCCAAATTTCGGCAACATCGGACAATAAATGCGCTTTTTATGGCCCCAAAACCTAAAACCGAGAGATCGGTCTATATGGCAGCTATATCCAAATCTGAACCGATCTGAGCCGTATTGACGGAGGATGTCAAAGGGCCTAAGACAACTCTCTGTCCCAAATTTCAGCAAAATCGGGTAATAAATGTAGCTTTTATGGGCCTATGACCCTAAATCGGAGGATCCGTCTATGTGGCAGCTATATCCAAATCTGGACCGATCTGGGCCAAATTGACGGAGGATGTTGAAGGGCCTAACACAACTCACTGTCCCAAATTTCAGCAAAATCGGATAATAAATGTGGCCTTTATTGGCCTAAGACCCTAAATCGGCGGATCGGTCTATATGGGGGCTATATCAAGATATAGTCCGATATAGCCCATCTTCGAACTTAACCTGCTTATGGATAAGAAAAGAACCTGTGCATAATTTCAGCTCAATATCTCTATTTTTGAAGACTGTAGCGTGATTTCAACAGACAGACGGACAGACGGACGGACATGTCTAGATCGTCTTAGATTTTTACGCTGATCAAGAATATATATACTTTATAGGGTCGGAAATGGATATTTCGATGTGTTGCAAACGGAATGACAAAATGAATATACCCCATCCGTCGCTGGTGGGTATAACAAGTATAAAAAAATGCTCTTAAATAAATATAAATAAGAACAACTTGAAATTTTTTTAATATATCTCTTGTGTATTCACTAGGTATACACATATCTGCAAATGCATGCAAAAGAATTGTGAATGAAGTTCTCCGTCATTTAAGGTGACGATAAACCTCATGTGATCTTATACTCTATTTTCGCGGTACTACAAATGAAATTACCAGATTTATATACCCCCATTCTATGAAAATACTATAACTGGTGAGCCGAGCCTGCTTATAGCAAACATTTTTCGTTGAGTGTATATGGTATATGGCAACTGGTTTGCGTGCATTCTTGCGGCCAATTAATTATTTATACAAAAAACCGGATGGATGACCGTTTACGTTTATAAGGCAAATAATTTGAAAAATAAAACAAAACCACACACTACTGAGAGTGCTCGTACAATGAAATTTCATTCATTATTTGAAGACAAATAAAAAATACCAAAAATAAATGGAAATTAGACAAGAATACAAAAATAAACAAAACCATTAATAAACCATATGGTAACTCTTGGTTGTGAGACCGTTATGAAATTGTGAAATTTAGTATATTTTTGAATTTGTGTCTTGTTTTGCAGAAAATAAATGAGTGTTTAAGTTTACTTCTGAACTTTTTCTGTCTGTCTGTTTATGTTTTCTTATAATCAAGGTATAGCGAAAGCGCACAGTAGGATGGAAAAAAAACAATAAGAGGAAATGTGTCCCCTCTTTTGGAATGGATGATGTATCTTCATGAAATTTTACATGGTTATAGCTGAGGTGTTATCCAGTTTATATGCAAAATTTCGGGCCCTAGAAGTGCCAGGGGCCCATTGGTGGGCCTTAAAATTTAGTCATCTAAAATGTGCCACGAGTTCACCTAAAGAACAATAAAGCAGATAGGTTTGGGGCATCGGGTAAGCAGCCCATCACCCAGAGAACCTGAAGGAATTACTTAGCAAAAACGACGAAGAACAAGTAAGAGCATGCTATGTTCGACCGGGCCGAATCTTATATACCCTCCACCATGGATCGCATTTGTCGAGTTCTATGCACGGTATCTCTTTTTAGGCAAACAAAGAATATTGAATAAGAACTGTTATGCTATTGGAGCTATATCAAGTTATAGTCCGATTCGGACCATAATTGAATGCTGAATATTGTAGAAGTCATTGTGTAATATTTCAGTTCATTCGGACTAGAATTACACCCTCTAGAGGCTCAAGAAGTCAAGATCCCAGATCGGTTGATATGACAGCTTTACCAGATTTAAATCATAATTAGCACAGTTATTGGAAGTGATACCAAAATCCCACGTTCAGTCAAATCTGACGAAAATTGCGCCTTCTAGAGGCTCAAGAAGTCAAGACCCAAGATCGGTTTATATGACAGCTATATGAAAACATGGACATTTGGCCCATTTACAATCCCAACCGACCTACACTAATAAAAAGTATTTGTGTGAAATTTCAAGTGGCTAGCTTTACTCCTTCGAAAGTTAGCGAGCTTTCGACAGACAGACGGACGGACATGGCTAGATCGACTTAAATTGACATCACGATCAAGAATATATATAACACCTATTTTGAGGTGTTACAAACAGAATGACGAAATTAGTATACCCCCATCCTATGGTGGAGGGTATAAAAACAAGTAAAGGCGTGCTAAGTAAGAATATTGCAATCCAACCACCATGGATTCTGCTAAAAATTTATACAAAATTAATTATGCTATAGGGCATAATTTTATTCTATTGTACATACCAAACTTCTGTCAAACCAGCAAAAATTAAAGCTTCCAGGAACCGAACAAGGATGATCGAGAGACCGGTTTACATTGGAGCTTTATCAGGTTAAAGACTGATTTTAGCCATACTTGGCACAGTGTTGAAAGTCATAATAAAACACTACATGCGAAATTTCAGCCAAATCGGACAAAAAGTCAAATCGGGAGATCGGTTTATATGGGAGCTATATCAGGTTAAAGACCGATTTAGACCGTACTTGGCACGGTTGTTGGAAATCGTAAAAGAACACCACGTGCAAAATTATATATAAATATGCAAAAACAAAAATTGTGGCGGTTTATAAGGGAGCTATATCTAAATCTGAACGGATATGGCCCATTTGCAATCCCAAATGATCTACATCAAT
This sequence comes from Stomoxys calcitrans, assembly GCF_963082655.1. Taxonomy (NCBI): domain Eukaryota; kingdom Metazoa; phylum Arthropoda; class Insecta; order Diptera; family Muscidae; genus Stomoxys; species Stomoxys calcitrans. The sequence continues at coordinate 79,500,363 of NC_081554.1, forward strand.
ATTAAGTATCTGTGCAAAATTTCAAGCGGCTAACTTTAAGCGTTCGACCGCTATCGTGATTTCGACAGACAGATGGACGGACAGTCGGGCATGGCTAGTTCGACTTAGATTGTCGAGACGATCAAGAATATCTATACTTTATGGGGCCGCAGATCAATATTTCGACGTGTTAAAAACGGAATGACTAGATTAGTATACTCCCATCCTATGGTGGTGGGTATAAAAACGGATCCCTTCTATATTGGCGGCCGCCGCAAACGTTTTAAGGATCCTGATTTGCGTATCTGCACCTGAAATGTCCGCCTTTTTTATAGAGAGAGAGAGTGCAGTGTACCCACTGGCGGATGTAATGGAGAAGTACCAGGCAAACATTACTGCCATACAGTAGTTGCGATGGTTAGGTAAGGGCTCCACAACAACACCGAGGTATGAATTTGGTTGTGGATTTGTGGTACAACCAAGAGTGGCGAAATGCTACTGAAGCCTCTTGGCATACTGAGCGACCCTGCAATCAGTAGCAACGAGCCTGACGAAGGACAGGTATCGGGAGAAAAGGAGAGAGGAGAATCGTCTATTCCGCAGAATGAAAAAAGAAATGGAAAGGCGTGAGTGTGAACGAATTGAGATGTACAGGAGTCAGAAAGAAGTCCGGAAACTCTAAAACAGAATTAAACATCAAACCGATGGCTTTGGTGCAGGTAAATCCTTCTGCAGAGTCAAAGAATGAAATCTAGTAATTGACACAGATAGTGTGCTGAAGATATGGAAAGAACATTTTACCCAATTGTAAAATGTTCGACGATAGCGGCGAAGATGATACCGCAGAACCAATTCCTGATGATGGTATAGAATGTTTACCTAATAGTCAGAATGAGGTCCAAGTAGCTGTGACCCAACTGAAGAACAACAAGGCAGTAGGAGCCGACGGGCTACCCGCTGAACTATTTAAGAGCGACGATGGCGGCGAAGATGATACCGCAGAATCAATCCCTGATGATGGTATAGAATGTTTACCTAATAGTCAGAATGAGGTCCAAGTAGCAGTGACCCGACTGAAGAGCTAGAAGGCCGTAGAACCCGACGGGTTACCCGCCGAACTATTTAAGAGCGGAGGCGACATGCTGATAGGCGGTATGCATCAGCTTGTCTGCGCAATCTGGATAGAAGAAAGCATACCCGATGATTGGAATCTTAGCATACTATGTCCCGTACACAAAAAACGAGACAAGACGAAATGTGTCTACTACCGAAGAATAACTCTCCTCCCATCGCATACAAGATACTCTCGAGTGTACTGTGTAAAAGATTAAACCCTAAAGTCAATGAAATAATTGGTCCCTATCAAAGCGGCTTTAGACTAGATATTCACACTGTGCCAAACCCTGGAAAAGACCAGAGAAGGATATCTTTAATATCCTGCTGGGAAACATTATGCAGATGTGAGTAGATATGGCAGTAGCAGACAACGTGCTACGGCTTAATACCTCCACCGTAGCTGTGGGGTTTCTGGAGTCCATTAAAAGCCTACTCCCGGGCTCTGGATCTGCCGTTCCACTCGAAACAGACTAAAATCATCAACCGCCTAGTGGATAACACTATCGTAGGTAAGCTTGAGTGACTTAAAATTTTTTTCCGATTATAACTACATATTACGTGTTAAGAATATTCTTGCGGAGCTAAATAATGAAACTTCCGCTCCACTCAAAGAAGGATCCTGAATAAAGAAAAATCCAAAAACTGATCGGATGCACCTTCTCTGTCGACTGCAGGATGTCAACATTTCCGAAAGAGTCTTCGTCTGCGCACAACCTTCTAAGATCGCACCAATAATAGCCTTTAGTGCTACCTGACTGGCGCTGCACAGAAAAATGATTTACCAGTTCCTTCAGTGACACCCTATTTATCCTGTCACGATACTTCAGAAACCTAGTTGGCATACACGATCCCTTTCGCCGCATGACTGTCCCGTTAGCGTTGACCCAAAAGCCCTGTTTTCCAAGCTGAACATAAAGGGGCCTAAGAATTGACCCCCCCCCACGGGGGACCATTTAGGTGAAAAGTATATAATACCTCTTCACCACGGTCTGAAGTGGAATATTAAAGCTACCCAGGTATCGTGTTGCTTTGGGATTTCCTTAGCAATTGATTTCTTGGGTACGACATGATATAGAAAGCTGATAGACGTAGTGTATGTGGATTAGGATGGGGATGGTAGGAAGGAGGACAGGAAGGACGGGTGAAGCAATGGGACGATGGATGGATGAGCAGTTTGTAGGCTGCATCGAGCTAAGTCAGTGAGCTGAAGATGGCTGGACCATGAAGTTTCGGAGCTGGTAGTGAGGAGATGGATGTGGTGATGGACGGGTGAAGCGATGTTACGATGTATGGATGAGCAATTAGTAGGCTGCATTGAGCTGTAGATAACTGGACCATGAAGTCTTGGAGCTAGTCGAGTGGATGTGTGTGGAATTCTGATGTTTTGAAAGTTTTAACACGGTGTCGATGTTATTCCTAGTGACTAACATACTGTATACCGTGTGTGTGAATGTTTCGATGGCACTCCTGTTTTGGATCAGATTTGTGTTGAGTCATTTCGGGTTATGCCACCTAGTTTCTGAGTGTGTCTCAATGACGTCTTGCTACGGGATAGTTTGCATCATCCCATAAGGTGCCCAGTCCGGAACTGTCTGGAGTTCAATTGGTAGTAGTTGGACTACGTGGTCGTACCAGAGTCCTTAATATGGTACCACGGGAGTCAGGAGTCCCTGGAACTTCGGTTCTAGCCTGACTATTGGTGAGGCCCCAGTTGGGAGCAACGTGGTGGCTGTGGTTTAACATCGCAGGAAGGGCATGTCGATGCTCGATGTGGAGTTGCATGTACTCAGCCGGGTGCCGTGACCCATAGAACGGAAAGAGTTTTGGATAGTACTCTGCTCCTAACCAAGGGGGAGGACACGTCCAGACAACGTGAACTCGATTTGGTACTCATGTTAGCTTCGGCTATGTATGGGGGAGTTGGTAGACGCATCGTTTTCACCTGGGGTTTAGAGCCCTGCGGGATTAGGCCATCGTGGCTGGTGCCTGCATGAAACACCATTTGGACTTGTCTAAGAATTGACCATTGACAAATCATTCCAACATTGGTGCCGAATTTAACTTATTTAGTGTCTTTTTAAAGCACTAAGAAATGCGTCAATATTTTAAAATGCCATTAAATAAATTCTTCAGTCCCACTTTGATTCTAAAAGCCTTGTGTACGACAATAATTAAAAATTCAGTTTCATTCTAAGCGAGTGATTGAGTGTAATATCCGCTAAGTTGACATATTTGTCATTACTAATAATGTTCGATTAGTTATTGGATTTTTTCTTTCTGATGTTCTCACTGCAAATGACTTTCTACACGAGATTGTTTGATGGTCGTCAGCTAATTTGAATGGCAAAATCAGAGTTAATTTATTTTACTAACTGTCATGTCTAGAGGAGAGCTATTTTTGAAAACAGTATAAATCACTTTAAGGGAAATATGAGATGTCTTGTGAAGGGATTACAGAATAAAATTGCTATTGAATAGTTCATTGCAATATTTAGAAAAAATTTAAATATTGATCTAAAACCCTCTAAAATATTGATGTATATATAGCCATATCTGTCCATCCGTTTGACGAAAGTGCCCCATATTTGGAATAAGAGATGCCAGACACTTGGCATTTGTTTGTTTGGTTCTGTTGTGCTTTCTATCAACTACATGGGTGTCATCTAAGTCCCTAAAGCCCATAGCTTCCAACTCAATAGATCTTCCAGTATGCTTTCTTGAGCAACTACAAATCACAATTCCTAAACGCATGCTGTCTATACTCTTTTCGTGCTGTTAATCAACACTTATTTTTTCCTATTCAAAAAGAACCCTAAACACTTTTCAAATTATCTAAACACTTTTCAAATTGTTTTAGTACAGTATTCATATAATGGGTGCTGCATGGATGGCCCCGCAAAATGACTAAAATGATTTGTGGCATTGTTTGCAGACTGTCTGGCAGGAGTCGAATGCTGTCATTATTTTTCCATTTTGCATCGGTGAAAGAAGTAGCAATTATTTATAATTGCAATGCATAGTGGCAAATGGTGATGGCACTCTTGTCGATGGCTATTAAAGGAAATCGTTGTATACCTTGAGTGAATTATCAATGAATTCTAGAAACTATTACATTAGAGCTGCGTGCTGCAACGTACTCGTCTTAGTATGCTTGCTTGCATATTGCCCAGACTCTAGCTCCTGTACTTTGCACTGCAAACCAACATATTTTAGACGCTTAGAAAAGGAGGATAAAGATAAGGATGATGGAAAAATAAAACAAGTAAGAGCGTGCTATGTTTGGTCAAGCCGAATCTTATATACCCTACACCATGGATCGACTTTGTTGAGTTCTTTGCGCGGTATCTCTTTTTAGGCAAACAAAGAATAATGGATAAGAATTGTTATGAATTGTTATTATGATCCCAGATCGCTTTATATGGCACCAATATCAGGTTATGCTCAGATTTGAACCATACTTAGCACAGCTTTTCGAAGTCATAACAAAACATTTCATGCACAATTTCAGCCAAATGGGTTGAGTATTGTACTCTCTAGTGCCTCAAGAACTAAAGATTCAAGATCGGTTTATATGGCAGCTATATCAGGTTATGGCCCGATTTGAACCATACTTAGCACAGTTGTTGGAAATCATAACGAAACACGTCATGCTAAATTTCAGCCACATGGGATGAATTTATATGGCAGATATATCAGGTTATGTACCGTTTTTAACCAAACTTAGTACAGCTGTTGGAAGTCATAACAAAACACTTCGTGTAAAATCTCAAGATCGGGTTATATGGAACCTGATATAACCGTTATGGACCGAATTGAATCATACTTAGAAGAGTTGTTGGAAGTCATAACAAAACAACTCATGAACAATTCCAGCCGCATCGGATAAGTATTGCGCCCTTTATTGGCTCAAGAAGTCAAGATCCCAGATCAGTTTATAGGGCAGCTATACCAGTTTATGGACCGATTTAAACCATATTTAGCGTAGTTTTTAGAAGTCATAACAAAACACTTCACACTTAACAAAACAAATTTCAGTCAAATCGTATGAGAATTGCGCTCTCAAGTGGCTGAAGAAGTTAAGATTCAAAATTAAGATTCAAATCGCTGCTATATAAGGTTATGGATTTGATTTGAACCATACTTAGCACAGTTATTGGAAGTCATAATAAAACACTTCATGCGATATTTCAGTCAAAACGGATAATAATTGCGCCCTGTAAAGGCTTAAGAAGTCAAGATCCAATATCAGTTTACATGCCAGCTATATCAGGTTATCGACCAATTTGAACCATACGTAGCACATTTGTTGGAAGTCATAACGAAATAGCTTATGCTAAATTTCAGGCAAAACGGAAAAGTACGCCCTGTAAAGGACCAAGAAGTCAAGATCCAAGATCGGTTTATATGGCAGCTATCGACCGATTTCAACCATACCTAGCACATTTGTTGGGAAGTCATAATAAAACACCTTATGCTAAATTTCAGGCAAATCGGATAAGTACGCCCCGTAGTGGCTCAAGAAGTCAAGATCCAAGATTCAAGATCGGTTTATGTGGCAGTTATCGACCAATTTCAACCATACCAAGCACATTTGTTGGAAGTCATAACGAAACACCTTATGCTAAATTTCAGGCAAATCGGAAAAGTACGCCCTGTAAAAGACCAAGAAGTCAAGATCCAAGATCGGTTTATATGGCAGCGATATCAAAACATGGACCGATATGGCCCATTTGCAATCCCAACGGGCCTACACCGATAAGAGGTATTTGTGCAAAATTTCAAGCTCCTAGCTTAATTCTTCGAGAGTTATCGTGCTTTCGACAGACGGACGGACGGAAGGACAGACGGACAGACATGGCTAGATCGACTTATAATGTCATGGCGATCAAGAATTTATATATTTTTTGTGGTCTTAGACGAATATTTCGAGGTGTTGCAAACGGAATGACGAAATTAGTATACCCCTATCCTATGGTGGAGGGTATAAAAATTTAAATTGATTAAGATATTTGTTAAATAGCTTTTGTTTTGTTAAATTTATTATATGACATAAGTAATACATCGAAATATTGATCTAAAACTCCATAATGCATATATATTCTTGATCATCATGACATTTTAAATGCAAGTGTTCCATGTTTGGTTCAAATCGGCCAATAAACAGATATAGCTAAACCGATCTTTAGATTTAACTTCTTAAGCCTATAGTTATCTAGTCATTCCGTTTGTAACACCTTCAAATATTGATCTGCGACCCCATAGAGTACATATATTCTGAATCGTCTCGAATTTCTCAGTCGATCTAGTCCGTCTGCCGACTTCCAACATCCAGACCAAGTATGATCCGAATCGGTCTATAAATAGATATAGCCCCCATATAAACCGATACCCGGATCTTCTTCGGCTCTTAGAAGCCTGAATTTTCATCCGATTTGGCTGAAATTTAGAACAGAGACTTGTGTTATAACTTCCAATATCCATGCCAAATATAATTCGAATAGGTCTATAAACAGATATAGCCCCCATAAAAACCAATCCCCGGATTTGACTTCTTGAGCGCTTAGAAGCCTCAATTTTCATCTGGTTTCGGCTGAAATTTGGAACGAAAACTTGTGTTATGACTTTCAATATCCAAACTAAGTATGATGCGAATCGGTCTATAAATAGATATAGCCCTACATAAACCGATCCCAAGATTTGACTTATTGAGCCCTCAGAAGCCTCAAATTTCATTCAATTTGGGTGAAATTCGCAACAAAGACCTGTGTTATGACTTTCAATATCCATGTCAAGTATGATCCAAATCGGTCTATAAACAGATATAGCCCCCATATAAGCCGATCAACGGATTTGACTTCTGGAGCCCTTAGGAGCCTAAATTTTCATCCGATTTGGCTGAAATTTGGGAGACAAGCTTGACTTATTACTTCCAACATCCTTGCCAGGTATGATATAAACTAATCCCCGGATTTGTCTTCTTCAGCTCTTAGAAGCCCCAATTTTCAACCGATCCCTTGATTTGAATTCTTGAGCCCTTAGCAGACTCAATTTTCATTCGATGTGGCTGAAATTTGGAACAAATATCCATGCCAAGTATGATCTGAATCGGTCTATAAACAGATATAGCCCCCATATAAACCGACATCAATGCCAAGTATGATCCGAGTCGCTCTATAAACACATACAGCTCTTATATAGACCGATCTCCGGATTTGACTCCTTCAGCCCTTAGAAGCCTAAATTGCCACCTGATTTGCCAAAAACCCTGTGTTTTGACTTACAACATCAGCTTCAAGTTTTAGCCGAATCGGTCAATATTGTGATATAGGCCCCCCTAAGTACCGATGTCCCGATATGACTTCTGGAGAGCAAGCACGCTTTTACTTGCATTTCCTAATTTTTCACTTCCTAGCGATAGGTGGTCAATTTCGGTTCACAGTTGGTGGGTGCCACTCTTATCATCCCAAGTAATCAAACCCTCTTATATAATGTCCATTTGTCTGGTAATCGCCGTTTTTTGTTTTTGTATTGAAAATGGATACTCAATGGCAGAAGGTTGTCGTTAATTTGCCATTTTTGTTGTTGCTTTAGTAATAATTACCCGATGGCCGTCAGCAGCAGAACTCAAACAGACAGACTTTATTTAGCACTGTTACATTCTTGTAAAACGGAAAATGTGACGTTGGCTAATATGGCCACACGACAACTGCTGCTCAGAATAACGCAACGCTGATGGTCAAGCGTCTAACACTTTTAATTTCTGTCCTTCTGTCTCGATGACTTCCATCTCCTATGGGTGTTTTGCCTTCGGTGAATTTACCCAGAAAAAACTATAAATTAAAAGTGATTTAGTGAGGGAAAATCCCACCCACTTTAATGACAGCAAGCTATGTGTTGCAGTTTTCAGTGTATATTTGTTAGTTTTTTTCTTTCATTCGAGTGTTCGAAATGGATAGTCCGCTGTTACTTGGTTTATTAATGGTTCATTAATTCTGTGATGACATTACAATTCAATTGCAGAGAATTTTGGTTTGCCTTGCAACTAGGGTAAGATGGAATAAATATTTATTTCAGTTGTAAGCAAAACCAAAATTTCAATAGCTCCAATAGCATTAGGTACGAATTCTTCTCCTAATTATTCTCGAAACTCTGAAATACAAAAAAAAATAAAAAAATTCCCCGTGAACACTCCACTAAGGAATAGGGGCAAATTTATCACATATCTATGAGTGCTGTCCGATTCAAGTTTAAACTCAAGGATTAGGGGTCTCCTTTTTTGGCGAGGCCGAATGGCGTGCCACAGTGCGACAGCTCTTGGGGAGAAATTTTTACATAGCAAAGTACCTGACAAATGTCGCCAGCATTAAGAGGTGATAACCACCTCTAAAAATTTTTTGTGATGCTCTCGCCAGGATTCGAACCAAGGCTTTCAGTCGCACATGCTTTCCTCTGCTCTCCGGTGGTCTCCGAAATAGGACTCTGAAATAGGTTTCTGAAAAGAGATTGTTCTTTATATATTTTGAAGCCGGTGCCTAGAGAAACAAGACTTAAGCATCCACATTCTTAAAGTAGTTTAGCTATTTTTACTCTCCATGATAGAATGGGGGGACATTAATTTCGTCATACCGTTTGCAATACATTGAAATATCGACGGAAGAAGAAAAACATTTAGATTACCCTTTGCAAGAATACAGGCTCTGTGTCTCCCATTCCCGGTACCCTTGAGAAGTTTAAATCCCGGAATTCTTAGTCCACGTACCATTCCTCCACACACCCATGGTTACTGGATAAGAACCACGCCAAATCCCCCAGCCATCAGGAGGACCTTTAGTGCCGCCGAAGCGTCCTTACAATGGTGGAGATTTATCTGTAGAAACCGGACCATAGTCAGGATTCAGAACTTCCATCATTGTTGTGTTAACTCCACCAGGAGATCATCCTCACAAGATTCGTTAAAATTAGTCATGATGAGCTTCCGTACGCATCCAGGGGCAGGTGAGAGAACTGTGGAACCACTATTCTTCAGGACACTAGGCATTTGTGGTGTGGACGATTTCTCCTTATATTCTTCAATAACTGCTGCTGTCGAAGTACTTTCTGAGTTTTGTGCTTCCCCGCTGGCGCGCACTTTGAGCCCAGTTCAACTTTGTGATACACCCACACAGGGCTTGTCGGGTCCCGTTTCGATGTCATCCCCTCCTGTCTCGATTGTGGCAGGGGGATTTTCAGTCTCCTGCAATCCACCAGACCTAAGCGATGTGGTCGATTGTTCCTCAGGCAAGTGTTCAGCAACAACTGCAGAGACGTCTACTGATTCCCCAACCCAACCGCTTCTATAGACATTCAGTTTCAACTTGTTGCATCCTAGGATACAATCCCTTCAGACTTGTTGAGGTCAGCCGGAGTTCAGCTATATCTAAGTCTGAACCGATTTCCATGAAATTCACCAATAATGTCGACACTTATAAGATAATTACTAGTGCAAAATTTAGTGAGAATCGGTTTAAAAATTACGATATAATTGCAATTTTAGTCCAAATCGGACGAACATATATATGGGAGCTATATCTAAAATTGAACCGATTTTTTCCAATTTCAATAGGCTTTGTCTCTAGGGCCAAGAAAATGCTTGTGGCTAATTTGAAGATGATTGGATGCAAATTGCGACAGACGGACATAGCTAAATCGAATCATAAGGTGAATCTGAGTCGATCGGTATACTTATCAATGGGTCTATCTCTCTTCCTTCTGGGTGTTACAAACAAATTCACAATGGTATAATACCTTGTGCCACAGTAGTGGTGTAGGGTATAACAAAGCAGTGTCAGACTTGAAGTTAGTTGTAACTTATATCCGGCCAGTAGGGGCCGGAGTTTGTCGACGATCTACTGAGACTATATGAAGTCTTTCATGGAAGGAAAGAAGGAGCAAGCTGTCGATACTGAGGAAGAGTAAAGAGGAGTTCACTACAAGCTATACTGTCTACTAGGTACATGGATATATAAGTATACTGTTTCTTGCATAGACTTTCCAAGGATTCTTTTGACTTGTTAAAGCGAGCAATAAGTCGATTACCGTTTTCTTTTAAAAAATAGGTCTCAATGGTGACTTATTCGATTATATCTAATTATGGTATGTTTTCGACTGCATTTTTGGAGTCTCGAACATTTTAATACAACTATCGGATCCATTGTTAGGATTGGTTTATGTGGCAGTTTGCTAACATACTCACTTAGACCAATTCGTCCTTTATGATACTACCGGAAGAGGAGAAGGAAGATGCATTCTAGTTTCTGCCGTTGAATCATCCAGATCGCTATAAAAAGTCAAACATCTAGCGAATGTTCACATCCGCTAAAACGGACAAGTTCTCAAAGAAACGATAACCTAAAGTGAAACTTCTTCTGACTGACAGTGCGGGATATACACACAGATGTTCTATAGTCTCATCTTCCTGTTGTTTAGGGAAAATAGCATAACTTTCCGTCCTTTAGGCAAACATGGTATATTGGCATACAGCCATCAATCATTTGCTTATGTTAATTATATTGCTGTTAATAGTTTTCAAGGCAATTAGAAACACTTCTGCAGTTGAAAGAGAGAACAAAATAATGGATTTTAATTGAATTACCGATTTAATAAATGAAGGTTACAGGCCTCAAGTTGGAAACTAAAAAGAAATGACAGTTTACAACTCATTCATTTAAGTATGATATCTGACGAGTACTTAAATGGAAGCCCCTCTAAATGAATGACTTCAAAATTTCCGTTTAATCATACATTGCTAATGATTATGAGTTATGTACACAGCAAGATATAAACCTCAAAAAAATAATTGCAAATAAAACGGGCTTGAAACCGCATATAACGTCTTTAAATGACTCATTTTTGTGATTGGCATAAGGTGGTTGACCATAGACTTAGCGTGAACAACAAACAGGTGCATTACTCAGCATGCGTCTAATGTCAATTGAAAGCAGGTTCGATAAGAAATTACTAATTTGTACTTTACTTAACATCAAGAAGTTATCAAATGGAGATCAACAAAAAAGTGTTGCAGAAAAACAAAAAAATAGAAACACAGCAATAAGTTTGGTGGAGCAATATTTTTGAACACCCACCATTATTCATCTTCAGCGAAGCCAACTTAGGGGGTATTTATGGCTTATGTGATGTGAATTTCAAGGTGTGAACTTATTCTAGAACGATCTTAGGAGAAAGACTATGCCAATGAAGATAATTATCTAACTCATTTCGGGAATTCCAAATGCACTACACCACAAGGAACAGCGGGAAGATTTCTCTTATATCAATAAAGACTGTCGGATTTAAGTTTTTAGCATTACTTTAAGGGACCTCTTCTCTTCTTACTTTAAGGGACCCTTCTCCATTAAACATCTGTACTTATTGTTAATAAATTAACAATAGTGGTTTTAGGGTATAAAAGCCTGTCAACCAGTTCTATACAAAAGTAATGGCCCTGAAAAAGCTATCATCCTTTTTAGTTACTAAGCCTTCAACGCTGCCATCAATTAAAATGATTACGAAATTCACATCCTCCATCAACCATTGCTGACATGTACATATGCATGAGTTTTTTGTAACTGGTTTACATCAACTGTGACGTTTATAATCATATCGCAAAATCTTTGCAACTGCTTTTCCCTTCACATCAGAAAATGAAAATTACATGTATTTCGCGAAATCACGCACATTGAAAGTTAACAAAAATATTTAAAAACTTGCGATGCCCACAATATTTTGTACCAGTCATTTAGATTGATATTGCATGTGCACCAATGGCAACAATCTCAAGGGCCACGAGTTTACAGTCAGAATGGGAAGTTTGAAACATCTCGTATATATACATATAAAGTTAAGTAATAAAATAAAAACTATATGGAAACTTTCACAAGCAATAACATGGCGAATTGAATATTAACCTGGACACGTTTAACAATGAGAAGGATTTTATAGAGATAAGATTAATAAAAATACAACTCGTGTATACAGGGTAGCTGACACAAAGTATTACTAAATCAAACGGCCACTTTTTTAGGCGAACATTTCTTTTAATGATATCCCATTGACATTCTAGGGGATACTTATCCCATATCAATGGGTGCAGTCCGATTAAAGTCTAAGTTCAATGATAAGGGGCCTTCCTTTTTATGCCGAGTTTAACATGGAGAAGAAGTTTAAACATGGCAGGATACCTCACAAATGTAGCTAGCATTAATTAGGGGATAACCACCGTTGCCGGTGTCTGTTAGTCGCGAAAGCCGGATAATGATATGGGAAATGCACCAACGTCTCATCATCTTCCCCTCATACCCTTAACATGGTATCGCTTGCCGCACCTATTTTGCATAAGTGAGCTCCTAGTCCTATATGTCCCGTTGTCATACCGAAAGCCATACTGACCTTCTTCGTTTTTTCTTTCAGTAATAACTTCTTCTTTTCATCATCCGGATATCCCCATAGGATTTTGGTCGCTCTACAGACTGTTTCGCTGAACCACAGTGTTACATGCGCGTTCGTCCCCCACGCCCTTAAGTCGGACTGCGTCGACCCATAAGAATTCGGGTTTGCCAAGTTTATTGACGGCAGTCCTCTGGCTTTCACTGCCAAATCTTTCATCTCTCTTCCTTCGCTATGGCACGGCACCCAAATATGGTTAACTATTAAGTTACTCTAGAACCCCGGTAGACGGGACGACAGGACCTAAGTCACTTTTGGTGACGTAACCTTGACTGACCGGAAGTGGTGCGCCAATTTATTGTTCAACCCAATATTGACAGGGCTAGGAGGAGAGCCATTCGATGTATCTGTGGTCTCCAAGCCGAAGAACAGCAGTGGACGAAGTTACGAACGTCATCCGTGGCGCCAAGTCATCCAAGGCGTTGGGCCCCGACGTATCTCTACATTGATGCTGAAGAATCTGGATCAACCTGGGGTCGAGTACCTTACGACTGTCCCTAACCTGTCTTTGAACACTCTTATAGTACCCGATATCTGAAAGATGGGCACATTGATCCCGCTAATGAAGCCTGGAAAGGATCCGAGTAAGGGGGTGTCGAACAAACCGATCGCCCTAATCTCACCGATAGCCAAGACGCTTGAAGGACTACTCCTTCCGAGCCTCGTTCGAGAATTTCCATTCGCCGAGCATGAGTATGGATTTCGAAGCCGGCAAAGCAAAGCCATCATCGCTCACATTTGCATGGCTTCAATCAGCCCAGGCCATGTGATAGGACGGTCTTCGTGGCACTAGACCTATGGAAGGCATTCGACATGGTCAGGTATGCCAAACTCTTTGAGGACATCACCAACATGTCCCTCCAGCAAGGCTTGAACGCTGGGACGCAAAGTCATTTTTGGAATTTATGGATAAGAAATCGAAACAACGTGGAGTGAAACAGAGAGTTCCGCAAGGCTGGGTGATATCTCCGGCACTCTACCTCTACCTATCACACATTCCACCCCCTCCAGACGGCATAGAGATCGTATCATATGCGTACGATTTTACAATCATGGCATCAGGCCTAATACCCATTGATGACATCTAGAGATAGGTTAAACATCTTCCTCAACGAACTTGCCTCTTATTTCGCTGCAAGAAATTTGAAGATATCTGCCACCAAATATTCAGCCACATTGTTCACTACATCCATGCATGAGGTTCGTAGGGAGCTGAAAGTGATGGTCGACGGAGTGACAATTCCGGACATCAAGTGTCCCAAAATACACGGTGCCACATTTGACAGCTCTTACAAATTCTTCTCTCATGCCACAGTAATCTTATATACAATATAAAAATCAATTTGTGTTTGTTTGTTTGTTTGTTTGTATGTTTGTGTGTTCCTTATAGACTCAGAAACGGCTGAACCGAAATTTTCACAGATGGTACATATTGACCCCGTGGTGAAAATAGGGTACTACAATTTTTGATATCCCCTTACGCTAATCTTGCGGCCAGATCTTGGAGATGGGTGGTGTGATTTAAGCGAAATTTTGTGTGCTCTCATATAGTACCCTAAAAATAAAAATTTGGTATCCAAATTTCGGATGGGGTACCTAGGGGGGCTGCCCCACCCTAAAACCTACCAAACAAATATTTAGACCAATCACGACAATATGGGACTCAAATGAAAGGTATTTAGGATAAGAAAACGTATCTGATATCCAATTGTCCGACCAAGTGCTAGGGGGACCACCCCAACCCCCATAACACCCCTGAATCGGACATATTTACCGACCATGGCAATATGGGACTAAAATGAAAGGTATTTACGAGTAGAATACGAATCTTATATCCAAATGTGGGACAAAGTTTCTGGGGGTCCACCCCTTCCTCAAAACACCCCCAAACAGGACTTATTTACTGACCATGGTAATATGGGGTTTAATAAAAGGTATTTGAGTGTAGAATTCGAATCTGATATCCAAATATGGGACCAAGTGTTTGAGGGGCCGCCTCTCCCCAAAAGCATCCCCCAACGGGGACAAATTTACGGCCATAGCAATATGGGGCTCAAATGAAAGGTCTTTGGGAGTAAAGCACGAATCTGCTATCAATATTCGGGAAAAGTGTTTATGGGGCCACCCCACCCCCCCAACTAGGAAGTATTTGCTGACTATTGCAATATGAGGATCAAATAAGAGGGTTTTTAGAGTAGAACACGAATCCGATATATATTTTCAAGGCCAACTCACTGAGTGGCCGCCCATCCCTCAAAACACCCCCCAAGCCGATCACGTTTGCCGACTATGGAAATATGCGACTCAAATAAAAAGTATGTGGGAGTAGACCACGTATCTCATATCAACATTAGGGGCCAACAGCCTAGCGGACGTCCCACCACCATAACAACCCCCAAATAGGACGTATTTGCTCACCAAGACAATTTGGGTTTTAAAGAGAGTGGAACTAAATATTCATAGTTTTTAGGGCCAATACCCCAAACCGGACATATTTGCTGACTTTTGCAATAAGGAGTTTAAATGAGATTAGAAAACGAATTTGATATCACATTTTTAAAGGCAATGGCAATATAGGGTTCAAATAAATGATATATAGATATATGAGAATAGAGCACGTTGCTGATATATTTAGAAAAGAGATTAGAAAAGAATTTGATAACCTATTTTGGGGCCATGTGTTTGGGGGACGCCTCATCCTGTAAACTCCTCTTCAGCAAATGGCAATATGGAGTTTAAATAAATGGTATTTGAGACAAGAGCACGATGCTGATATTTTTTCAGGGCCAAGTATCTGGAGGACCACCTTACATCCAAACTTAAATTGGTAGACCAATAAAGATCATATGGGATTCTCATAAAGGCACTTATATTGTTAAACTGTTAGTCAAGCGAAAAGATCTTTAATTGTCGAAAATAAATATTCCAAGGAAACTTTTGTTCCATATAAAGCAAAGGAAGGCGCAGCGGAGCGGGCCCGGGTCAGCTAGTTTGCTATAAAATCAAAAGTTGAAACAAGGTCCTCAAGTCACTTCCCTTCAGTACTTGGCGTGCTGACAAAGAAACCTTGTTGACAACGTACAAAGCAATTGGCCGGTGTGTGGTAGGTTAGCGCCAGTGTGGTCCCGTCAGATTTGTGACACGCAGAGGAATAATATACAGATCTGTCAGAACGTCCTTCGAACTGCGACAGGCTGTCTCCTCAGTTCTCACGTGGACCACCTCCATCAGAAGACAAATATGCTACCAGTACGAAGACATAACTACATGATGTCTGAGCAATACCTTCTGGGCTGTTCTGGCAGAGACTATCCAAATCATCACCTTCTGGATAGGTATTCACCGCCAAGAAAGAAGCCTTAAGGTAGATCTATATGATCTAGAGCGTGAGTTCCAGCGCTACAAGAGAGAACCTCTAGCTGAAGTGCCGTATCAAGCGGGCCTAGACAACATTCATGCAGACATGGTAGCAGAAGCGGTGAATAGCTACCGGGTGAATGTCTTTCTCCTTGGAGAATGACCGCATCCCATTGCACCTGAAGAAGTAGACCTTCTACGGCAAACCAGAGTAGTTCTGGCTCAATTACGTTCCGGCAGATGCAGCAGCCTCAATTCTTACAGAGCAAGGATTAATGCCAACGCCTCAACTATGTTTTTATATCTTAGGAAATATAAAAACTTGTGAATCTCGCGTCATATGCTATCTCACTACCTATAAAGGGTGTTGCAGTTAGGTAACCCAGTTGTCACCAAGGGGATAACTATCCACAGTTGAGATGAAGCAGGAACCCAAATTAGCCCGGGCTTTGCCAATTTTAGCCAATCAGAACCGTCATTAGTTAATATTCCATGTTCCAAATGCAATATCACCATTCACATAAATTGCTTAAATTATTTATAACCGTTAATGGATATCTTATGTGTACTTCAATTCAGAGAATTCTTGCACGAAAATTCTTTGAATTCCTAAATGTCACATAGACTTCAACAATGTTTATTGATTGTGGCAAACACATTTCAATTAAATTCTAAAACCCTTTTCATTTCCAATATTGGTTGACAAGTTTTCAGTCTAAAAATGAATTACGACAAAAACAATGCAATACTCTTCCATCAACAACAATTTCCTATTTAATGAATTGAATAAAGTTTCGTGAAAAATCTGCCAAAATGCATAGAACTTAAAAAAGAGCCAACTTGGATACTGGCAGTCATCAATGAGCCGAAATGCTTGCAACAAATCTGCTACGCTCACCAAGTGCTATGGCAAACATGCAACAGTAATTGGTCGAACTTGACCTTGACATAGCCAGACAGGCATTGAGCATTGCCAAGGCAGCAACTAATTGTAGTTGCAACATGTCAAGATCTTGGCGACTAGCGAAAACTGAAAAATTCATGGGCTACGCTTGAGGGAGATAAATGATGCCATAGACATTAAGACGGTTTGTTTTCTAAAAATAGTCTTCCATACGGCCATCGAAAAAAAATTTTTTACTCACCAAACATATGCCTCTTTACTGGTGATTTTATCTGCTTTGGGTATTTTGTAAGACCTCGACAATCAACAGCCATGATCAACTGGTTAATGCTGCTTTGAGGAGATATCGAAGTCACTTTCAATTTACGATACAGCCAGAGATGCCAGCTCGCTTTTAGTGTGCTAAGGAAACGTTGAAATACACAAGCAACATGACATCATGTTGCTAGTGGCTAGTTGTTGCGGATTGTTGAATGGTTGCATGAATAGATATGCATTTCATTAGCATTATCTGGAGACAAGTGGAGGTTGTACTTGTCAAGTGATACATGCATTGTCCAGTGTAGCTAGGAGACCATAGTGTTTTATGTGCTCTGAATACAGCCGGTTGTCGGTCGGTCTGTCTGTCCGCATGTCTTGGTGTGTTAAGTTTCAATTTTGAACATATTTGTTGATATATTTCGCTACTGGGCACCGCAAGACTTAACCATTGCCGCAAACTGGCAATGGATATCCTTTATTAAACGGGTTTTAATCGATTTTGTGTTAAGATCGTAAATTGTGCTGGTGTAATTGTATAAATGTATCAAATGGAATGATATGAATCGAAGAGGCGGTATGCATCTTGATTTAAAATTTTTTTTTAATTACATTTCAAATAAAAGCAATAAACAATTCAATCAGTTTATGGTATCGTTTGACTTGTATACGATACAATTTTTTTTTGGAAGTGGAGTGATGAGCAGTGAAGCTTCCCTTTCCTTTCTGCAAGGGTACTTAAACTACACTTTCCATTCTGAAAGGGTATTGAAACTACACTTTCATTTTCGATAGGGTACTGCAACTTACCTTTCCTCTCTGAAAGGGTAAAGAAACTACCCATTTCCTTCCTGAAAAGGCAGTGAAACTAACCCTTTCTTTTTGAAAGGGTACTGAAACTAAAATATAGTCTTCACTTTCCTTTGGGAAGGCGTGCTAAAACATTCCAAAAAGATACTAAAACTATCCTTTCCTTTAGGAAAGGGTCTTTCTTTTCTGAATGGTCACTGAAACTATACTTTCCCAAAAGAAAGTTTGGAAAAGGGTACTAAAACTTCCCTTTGATTGGTGAAAGGGTACTAAAGCTTCCCTTCGTTGGTGAAAAGTTACTAAAACTACCCTTTCGATAAGGAAAGGGTACCTCAACTACCCTTGCGTTTGGGAAAGAGTACTATAACTAACCCTTGGTTTGGGAAAGGGTACTAAAACTACCCTTTCGTTTAGGAAAGGGTACAACTACACTTCTGTTTGAGGGGGTTCTTAAACCACCCTTTCTTTTTGGAAAGGGCAATAAAACTACCCTTTTCTTTGGGAAAGGGTATCAAAAATGCCAAAAGAAAGGGTATCAAAACATTCCTTTCGTTTGAAAAAGGGCACTTAAACTTCCATTTGATTGGGGAAAGGGTACTTAAACTAACCCTTGGTTTGGAACAGGGTACTAAAACTACCCTTCTTTTAGAGGAGGTTCTAAAATCGCACCCCTTCTTTTTGGAAAGGGCAATAAAACTACATTTTTCTTTGGGAAAGGGTATTAACCCTGTCTTTTTCTTTGGGGCAGGGTACTAAAACTACCCTTTCCTTTGGTATAGAGCAATAAAACTATCCTTTTCAATAAGAAAGGGTAATAAAACTACAGTTTCATTTAAGAAAGGATATTAAAACTATCCTTTCATATAAGAAAAGGTACTAAAATTACCCTTTCCTTTGGGAACGACTTTTCCTTTCTGAAAGGGTTCAGAAACTACCCTTTCCTATGGGAAAGGGAACAAATACAACCCTTTCCTTTGGGAAAGAGGACAAATTATTTTCTTCCCTTTGGGTAAGGGAACAAATACTACCCTCTCCATTGGGAAAGGGTACTAATATTACCCTTTCTTTTGGGAAGGTAGTTTAGGTTATGTTGAAAAGAGAGTGCAGATATTAATCCGCCTTATGCTACTATGGACATACATCTAAGCCAGTAATCGGCTTGTTGTGAGCTCTAAAAACTATAAAGTAACCTCTAAAAAGAAAATTTTAAGTTAGAAATTCCTCGCCACTTAGAAAATCGTTAATTGTTTTCAATACCACTCCCCCAAGTTGGTTCATGTCTGGTATTCTGTCCTCACCTAAATGCCGGTATCTGTTAGACGCGAAAACTAGGCAATGTCAAAGAAAATGCTCCAATGTCTTATCATCTTCACCCCAAGCCCTATACATGCTATTACTTGCCGCACCAATCTTGCACAAGTGAGGTCATAGCCCTATGTGTCCCGTTATGATACCAACATCTATACTGACCTTCTTTTTACTTCCTTTCACTAATAGCCTCGTCTTCTCACAATCAGCATCCCCCCATAGGATTTTGGCCGTCCTACCGACCGTTTCGCTGTTCCACAATGTTGCATGCGCTTTCGTCGCCCACTCCCTTAACTCGGACTGCGTCGACCCGAAAGGCTTCGGGTTAACGAAGTTTATCGATGGCAGTTCTCTGGCCTTCACTGTCTAATCGCCTCCTTTTTATTCTCTCTTACTCCGTTATGGCCCGGCACCCAAAGTATGCGGATTAAGCCTTCCTCAGAGATGGCGTTTATCTCCTTCTTACACTGCAAGACTGTTCGTGACCTTACCGTCCTGGTTGTTATTGCCTTTATGGCAATTTTACTGTCAGTAAAGATGTTCACACTCGATGTCACCACACCACTTCACATATTCCATGATCGCCTGGATCTCCGCCTGCAGGACCGTTTAATGGTCAGGCAGTCTAAAACAGATCTCAGTCCCTGGGTTGCCAATGTAGACCCCCATTGCCACTCTGTCCTCTAGCTTTGATCCATCCGTGTAACATAATCTTCCAGATGGCAATACTAGGGTTCCGTCAATCCAAGACTGTGCCGATGGCAGCAGTGCCTCGCACTCGACTTCAAGGTTCATCTCAGGTATCCGATCGGAAACCTCTTCCCTTCCTTCCAGGTTTCCTATCGTCGCCTCGATTGTACCTCGATGGTATGAGCTGCTCCCATCCTCAATCCATTCCCCTATAGCCCCTCAGTCTCATAGCCGCAGTGACTGCCTCACGCTTAATCTGCATGTCAATGGGTCGGATATCTAGAATAGTCTCCAGTGTCCTAGTGGGCATGGTCCTCATCGCTCCGCCTATGCCAAGACAACATTTTCTCTGAACCTGTTGTAGGGTTCATATTTTGCACTTTTTCTCCATAGGAGTCCACCGAACTACTGAGGCGTAAGTAAGCATTGGTCTAATCACGATCCTGTAGACCCAGTATACTATCCTCGGACTCAGGCCCCTTTTCGGGCCGTAGGCTACATAGTGCCCAACATCTGTGAGCCTTCTCAGTATGCTCCTGAATGTGACACTTCCAATTCAGTTTCCTGTCCAAGATCACACCTAAGTATTTGACCTTGTCAGACATTGAAATCGCCTTATTGAGGAGACGTGGTGCGTTAAATTGGCCCACCTTCGTCTTCCTCGTGTACAGGCGTATTTCAGTCTTCCCTGGGTTAACATTGAGACCTATGGGTCTAGCCCATTCATATGCCATATGCAAGACCCTTTCGGTCATTCAGCATAGCTCATTCGGATCCTAACTCCTTAGAAGTATTATAACATTGTCTGCGTAGCAGACGGGTTCAAATCCCTCCTCAGTCAGCATCCGTAATAGGTCATTTATGGTGTTCACCCATAGGAGTGGCGAAAAAATGCCCCTCTGTGGCGTGCCTTGTGCCACTTTCTCCCTTATATAAGGTTGCCCAAAAAATAATTGCGGATTTTTCATATAGTCGGCGTTGACAAATTTTTTCACAGCTTGTGACTCTGTAATTGCATTCTTTCTTCTGTCAGTTATCAGCTGTTACTTTTAGCTTGCTTAGAAAAAAGTGTAAAAAAAGTATGTGTGATTAAAGTTCATTCTAAGTCTTATTAAAAATGCATTTACTTTCTTTTAAAAAATCCGCAATTACTTTTTGGGCAACCAAATATATATGCCATGGGACACACAATTTATCCACCTGTTCCATAGCATATGGTTTATCCAGTCTCTAAGGACCGGGTCCACCCGTTATTGGTCTAAGGATTGTTAAAAGCTCCCTCGATGTCAATGAGTACCGCCAGGGTGTACGTTTTGACATCGAAGGAGTCTACTATTTTATGCACAACCTCGTGCAGGGCTGTCTCCACCGACCTTTCTTGACATAGGCATTCCGTTTGTATTTGAGCAGTTCGCTGCATGTCCTACTCTTTATCATGGTGTCCACAATACGTTCCATGGTTTTGAGTAGAAAGGACGTAAGGCTTATGGGTCTGTAGGCCCTTGGTGTCGCAAAACTTACCTTGCAGTATTTGGGTATAAACACCACCCATGCCTGCTGCCAGACTTTCGGAGTATATGCAAGTCCTAGGCACTTTGTGAAAATTTTGGCCAGATGAGGCGCCAGATGGTCTGCCTCTTTCTCTTGTAATGCCGGAAATATCCCATCAGGTCCGGGTGACTTAAATGGTTTGAAGCTACTCAAGGATTCTTTCACCATAAATTCCGTAATTTTAAGCCTTCGATCAACGTCATTATTCCAAGATTCCAGTGTCTCCGTGGGTCCAGTCGTATTCTGTGGAAAATGGGTTTTCAACAATACTATTGGGAAAGTGAAATTTTTTTAACCTTTCATTTGAGAAAGGGCATTGTATTTAAGCTTCCGTATAGGAAGGGAACTTTTGATACCCTTTGCTTTAGGAAAGTTTACTTTGGAAACCATTTGCTGTATGACAGGGTTCTTTGGCTTCCCTTTTGTTGGGAAAGGTTACTTAACCTATCTTTGTCTTTGATAAAGTTTACTTAAACTAGCTTTCCTATGAGAATGTTTACTTAAAATACCTTTCCTATGAGAAAGTTTACTAAAACTAACTTTTCTTTCTTTCTTTGGAAAAGGGTACTTAAACTACCCTTTCATTTGGGAAAGGCTATTTAAACTATCCTTTCAATTGGGAAAGAGTACTGAAACTACCCTTTAATTTTTGAAAGGGGATCAATACAACCCTTTTATTTCAGTAAAGGGTACTAAAACTATCCTTTTATTGTGGGAAAGAGTACTAAAACTACTCTTTCCGTTGGGAAAAGATACTAAAATTGGCATTTTCTGTTTGGAAAGGGTTCTAAAACTAGCCCTTCTTTTAGGAAAGTGTACTTAGGTTACTAAAACTTTCCTTTTCTTTGAGAAAGTGTACTGAAACTATCATCTCCTTTGGAAAAAGGTACCTAAACTAGCCTATCTTTTGTGCACGGGTGCTAAAACTGACCTTTCCTTTGGGAAAGGGTACTCAAACCACCTTCAAACTGCCATAAACGGTAGTGTTTAACTCAAACGAATGACTTTAATATTTTTCTCTGTATTTTCTTGTTATTCATAAAGCAATTCAACAATTTCTCGTTTTCCAACTAGCCAACTTTTTGCACTACTGGCAAAGTTTCAAAACTACAAAAGACTGGGCCACAGTCAGACAGTTATCGATTTAATTTATGTGACTGCAACAAAAAGATATCAAAAACAGGATGCAAGGATTAGAAGGCAAAAGAAATGGCACCAAAGCCCACACATTTATCATTCCGAAGAATGTGCTTGCTTTTTGATGCCAGAAACCAGTCACATTTGTTTGGGTTTGTGAACCATGCATAGTGGAAGTGAGTCAATTTATGACTACCAATCTTGTAAACCGGAAAAAATTTTTGTTTGCCATGTGTAGGCAAACGCTTAAGAAAACTGTTAAGATAATTGCTTAATAATTGGTCAAGTGTTTGGATTATCTTCAACGTAAAACGAGTGTTTAAATTTAGAAAAGTGTGATGATTTTATTATTTAACATTAAAGTGGAAAAGGTGATAAATTCGACAGTGGAGAGGATTGATAAGTTCTTCTATTCAAAAAGGATTTAGATAGCCAAATCAGATAAAAATTGCGGCTTCCAGGAGCTCAAGAAATCAAATCTGGAGATCGGTTTATATTGGAGCTATATCTAAATCTGAACTGATATGGTCCATTTGCAATCCCCAACGACCTACATCCATATAAGGTATCTGTGCAAAATTTCAAGCGGCTAGCTTAACATGTTCGACCGCTATCTTGATTTCGGCAGACGGATGGACGGGCATGGCTTGAACGACTCAGAACATCGAGAGGATCAATAATATATATACCTGATGGGGTCTTAGACGAATATTTCGTGGTGTTACAAACGGAATGACTAGGCTAGTATACCCTCGTTCTATGGTGGTGGGTATAAAAAATAATTTTTTGTTTGCAATATTTTGGTAAGCTTTTTCTACACCTACCACCATTCGAAATTACAGTGTACATAGATGTGAATTATGCGAATAGTAATCGCTTGCACATATCACTATATTATGGACCAGTGGTCTCCAAATGAAACGGTTGGCAAGTGCGGTTGCCAGGTGCATGTGCTTTAACCAGTTTATTATCGCCCACACATACAGATTTAAGGATACCTTAAAATATCCCTCTTGAGATAAATCAAAAAACAAGTGAAAAGGGGTTAAGTTCGGCCAGGTCGAATTTTTGATACTCACCACCTCGGGTATATATGTAAACCACCTTTCGTCAAAATCCGGTGAAAATGTATACGTTATGCCCCATAGCAGCCATAACGAAATAAGTTCCGATTTGGACCATATACTAATAAGTAAAAGTCATTGTTCAATTGTGTATAACAAAATATTGGTCTTTTTAGTGGCTATATCTAAAAATAAACCAATCTGAACCATATACGACACGGATGTCGAAAAACCTCACATAAGTCACTGTGTCAAATTTCAGAGAAATCGGTTTATAAATGCGCCTTTTATGACGCCAGGTCTTTAAATCGAGTTATCGGTTTATATGACAGTTGTATCCAAATCTTGACCGATTTGGGCCAAGTTGCAGAAAAATTTCGAAGACCCTAACACAACTCACTGTTCCAAATTTCGTCGACATCGAACAATAAATGCGCCTTTTATGGGCCTAAAACCTTAAATCGAGAGATCGATCTATATTGCAGCTAAATCCAAATCTGGACCGATCTGGGCCAAATTTATGGGCTCAAGACTTTAAATCGAGAGATCAGTCTATATGGCAGCTATATCAAAATCTGGACCGATCTGGGCCAAATTTAAGAAGGATATCGACTGGTTTAACAAAACTCACTGTCCCAAATTTCAGCAAAATCGGATAATAAACGTGGCTTTTATAGGACTAAGACCCTAAATCGGAGGATCGGTCAATATGGCAGCTATATCCAAATCTAGACCGATCTGAGCCAAATTGAAGAAGAATGTCGAAGGTCCTAACATAACAAATTTTTCCAAATTTGGGCGACATCGGACAATAAATGCGCCTTTTATGGGCTCAAAACTTTAAATCGAGAGATCGTTCTACATGGCCGCTATATCCAAATCTGAACCAATCTGTGCCATATTGCAGAAGTATGTCAAGGGGCTTAACTTAACTCACTGTCCCAAATTTCGGAGACATCAGACAATATATACTCCTTTTATGGGCGCAAGACCTTAAATCGAGGGATCGGTCTATATGGCAGCTATATCCAAATCTGTACCGATCTGGGCCAAATTGAAGAAGTATGTCGAAGGGTCTAATACAACTCACTGTTTTAAGTTTCAGAAAAATCGGACAATAACTCCGCCTTTTATAAGCCTAAGACCTTAATTCTAGAGATCGGTCTATATGGCAGCTATATCCAAATCTGGACCGATCTGGTCCATATTGCAGAAAGATGTCGAGGGGCCATAACTAACATGACTCTTTGTCCCAATATTTAGAAAAATCGGATAATAAATGTGGCTTTTAAGGGCCTAAGACCCCAAATCGGCGGATTGGTCTATATGGGGGCTATATAAAGATATAGTCCGATATAGCCCATCTTCAAACTTAACCTGCTTATGGACAGAAAAAGAATCTGTGCAATGTTTCAGCTCAATATCTCTAGTTTTAAAGACTGTAGCGTGATTTCAACAGACAATCGGACGGACATGGCTAGATCATTTTAGATTTTTACGCTGTTCAAGAATATATATGTACTTTATAGGGTCGAAAATGGATATTTCGATGTGTTGCAAACGGAATGACAAAACGAATATGCCACCATCATTCGGTGGTGGGTATGAAAAACACTGCTCGTTGCAGTTTTTTTTTTAAGTCTTCTATCCCAACTCTATCACTAGTTGACAAATACACGACCATTCAGTTATTGATGGCTATGAGAGTGACACTGGCAATTAATTTGATTTAAAAATGCATGGAGGTGTTACTCCCAAAGATGCTTCTATCAGCCATTGTAGAGGCTGCCTTGGAAGTATACGAGTATAGCTATTATAGCTTCTATAAAGCTTGAGCTTATTCTGGATTTGAACAATAGGTGCTGCATGTGGAAGTTTCGGCATGCAAAATTCATTCATCCACAATCTAGGGTAGGTAGTATATGACAGTGGGAGTGTTATCAGTGATTCGTAGTATTTTAAACTCAATGAAGAGTGAATGGGCACGGTGTGGGTGTTGGTTTTATTCTCTCTCGGGTCAACAGAGCTTTTCTCATTCACTAGGCCATTAATAGAATAAAAGAATCAATGAATTCGCCTTTGTCCATGCAGATGAAAAAATTTTCAAAAAATGGGTAACATTTAAACGTGTCTAATGTCCTTCTTGTTGACTCGATTCCGGCAACACACACCCATTCACGAAGGGACGTTTGTTGTTTCATTTTGGAGTAAAATATCGACCAACTATGGTTTGCTAGAGAAATTGTTAAATGGTTCATAAACAAATTGTGGTGGAAAGTAAAGTGAACTAATTGCTTTTTTAGATTATTTTATATGTTCATATGAGCATTTGCCTTATGGCTTTTGAAAATTTAAGATACTACTTTTTATACCCTCCAGCATAGGATGGGGGTATACTAATTTCATAATTCTGTTTGTAACACCTCGAAATATGCGTCTGAGATCCCATAAAGTACATACATATATTCTTGATCGTCATGTCATTTTAAGTCGATCTAGCCATGTCCGTCTGTCCGTCTCTTTGTCGAAAGCACGCTAACTTTCGAAGGAGTAAAGCTAGCCGCTTGAAAATTTGCACAAATACTTTTTATTAGTGTAGGTCTATTGGTATTGTAAATGGGCCAAATCGGTCCATGTTTTGATGTAGCTGCCATATAAACCGATCTTGGGTCTTGACTTTTTAAGCCTCTAGAGGGCGCAATTCTCGTCCGATTTGACTAAAACTTTGCACGTGATTTTTTGGTATCACTTTCAACAACTCTGCTAAGTATTTTTCAAATCGGTCCATGTTTTGATATAGCTGCCGTATAAACCTATCTTGGGTCTTGACTTCATGAACCTCTAGAGGGCGCAATTCTCGTCCGATTTGACTGAAATTTTGCACGTAGTGTTTTGGTATCACTTCCAACAACTGTGTCATGTATGGTTCAAATCGGTTCATATGATATAGCTGTCATATAATCGATCTTGGATCTTGACTTTTTGAGCCAATAGAGCGCGCAATTCTCATCCGATTTTGCTTAAATTTTGCATGAGGTGTTTTGTTATGACTTTCAATAACTGTGCTGAGTATAGCGCGAATCGGTGTACAAACTGATACAGTTGCAATATAAACCGATCTGGGATCTTGACTTCTTGAGCCACTAGAGGGCGCAATTCTCATCCGATTTGGAAGAAATTTTTTACAACGGCTTCTCTCATGACCTTCTACATACGTGTCTTATATGGTCTGAATCGATCAATAGCTTGATGCAGCTCCTATATAAACCTATCTCCCGATTCTTCTTCTTGAGCCCCTACAAGGTGCAATTCTTATCCGAATGAAATGAAATATTACACAATGACTTCTACAATGTTCAGCATTCATTTATGGTCCGAGTCGGACTATAACTTGATATAGCTCCAATAGCATAAAAGTTCTTATTCAATATTCTTTGTTTGTCTAAAAAGAACACATAGAACTCGACAAATGCGATCCATGGTGGAGGGTATATAAGATTCAGCCCGGCCGAACTTAGCACGCTCTCACTTGTTTCTAATGTTCTCGCCAGGATTTCAACGTCATAGGTGGACATGCTTATTGTTCTGTAATGCGTCTGCATGTTTTACTCCAGAATTTTGAGAATTCTATAATTTTGTTTGATGTACTTATTTGAAATTTATTTAATAATTGAAATACCAACAACAAGCTGAAAAAACTTGGCACATTTCATGATTTATTGATGTTGTGGGATTTTCTTTTTTGCAAAAACTACAACCAAAATTAAAGGTTTTTGTCAGAGCATATTTATATGTAGCGTTTCAAAAAAAATTAAAATGTGTTTTCGTTAAATTTGGCAAGTTATTTAAATAGGCAATTACTTAAATGTAGCTGCAGAAAAACTTAAGAACATTGAAATGACGATATGGAATTTTGACACGCAATATAACATAAAGAGTATTTAAATGTAGTTTTGGGGTTGGCATCCTGTTTTGGTTTCGGGACCGTTGTGAAGAAGTTAAAACAAACATCAGACAGTCTATCGAAAACGAATAAGCAATACTCGTAGAAAAAAGTTTACTGAAAATAGCAATGACTGTCTGCTGAAAATTAGTAGTTAATTTTGCTGCTTTGTAGCAGTAGATCTGCCATTACAGCAGTAGTTCTGCAATTTCAGAGCAGCAGGCTTACTACTGATCACATAACCTGATACTATAGCTCCAATAATATGTGCAATTTTTAACCATTATTCTTTGTTTTGCCTACAAACAGATACCAAAGAACTTGACAAATACCATCCATGGTGGAGGGTATATAACATTCGGCCCAGCCGAAATTAGCATGCTTTTACTTGTTAAATTTTAAAATGTAAATCACATATATTATAGATGGTTACAGGCGACTGGCTAAGATTTCATGCAAGATACTATACAATTGTATGCTGAACAAAATTTGATACCCATATTGTATTGAACTTACCAATTAGGGAAACTCGACCATATCTCAATATCTTACCTAAAAAACAAAACAAAAAATTAGTTTACTTAATAGTTAAGTAACCCTTCTTAGTATAGGCATAAGTAGCAAAAGAAGCTAAAAGATGTATATAGATGTTTAGTATGGTGGGATCAAACCTAATACACCCTCTATCATGAATAAGAAAAACATCATAACTTTATTTTTCGAACATATTCTAGCTCGAGATCATGTTCAATGTGTTTATGTAAAGAATAGCATAGCAAAGAACTTATAAAATCTAGACAAGTGTGTGCTGTTTTCGAAACACGTTGGCAGGCATGGTAGATCGCGATTTCTGATCCGACCATCACAGGATGGGGCTATACTAATCTAGTCATTCCGTTTGTAACACCTCGAAATATTGATCTGCGTCTCCTAAAGTATATATATATATATATATATATATATATATATATATATATATATATATATATATATATATATATATATATATATGTATTCAATCTAGCCATGTCCGTCCGTTCGAAATCACGAAAGCGGTAAAGCTATCCACTTGAAATTTTGCGCAAAATACTTAATATTGATGTAGGTCGTTGGAGATTGCAAATAGGCCATATCGGTTCAGATTTATATATAGCTCCCAAATAAACCGATCTCCAGATTTGACTTCTTGAGCCTCGGGAAGCCACAAGTTTCGTCAGATTTGGCTGAAATTTTGCACGTAGTGTTTTGTTATGACTCTCAACAACTGTGACATGTACGGTCTAAATCGGTTTATAGCCTGATAAAGCTCCCATATAAAACGGTAACCCCATTTAACTTCTTCAGCCCCTGAAAGCCACAAACTTGAATCGATTTGGCTGAAATTTTGCATGTAGTGTTCTGTTATGACTTTAAACAACTGTGTCATGTACGATCCAAATCGGTCTATAATCTGAAATAGCTCTCATATAAACCGATCTTCCGATTTGACTTCTTGAGTCCCTGGAAGCCATAAATTTCGTCTGATTTGGTTGAAATTTTGCACATAGTGTTCTGTTATGACTTCCAACAACATATGGTTTATATGATCTACCGACTTGATTTCTTGAGCCCCTGGAGGCAACAAATTTCGTCTGTTTTGGCCGAAATTTTGAACATAGTGTTTTGTTATGGCTTTCAACAACTGTGTCAAGTACGGTCCAAGTCGGTATATAACCTGATATAGCTTCCATATAAACCGATCTTCTGATTTGGCTTCTTGAGCCCTTACACAACTTCCAAGAACTGTGTTAAGAACGGTTCAAATCAGTCAATAATCTGATATAGTATATGATATAGCGATTTCCCGATATGAGTTCTTTCTTGAGCCCCTACTAGCCGCAATTTTTGTCCCATATGGCTGAAATTTTTTTAATGATGTTCTGTAACGACAACAACTGTGACAAGTACGGTCTAAATCAGTCAATAACCTGATATAGCTCCCATATAAACCAGTCTGTCGATAATCCTTGTTTGGTTCCCAGAAGCTTTAATTGTTGCTGGTTTGACAGAAGTTTGGTATGTAGAATAAAATTATGCCCTACAACTAAATTTAGTTTGCATACATTTTTAGCAGGGTCCAGGGTGGTGGGTTCCAAAGACTCGGCCTGGCCGAACTTAACACGCTTTTACTTGTTAATTTTAAGATATCTCTATCCCCAAAATTACCAATTCTAAATTTCAAAAAATTAGGTCCCTTCAATAACAGTAAACTTTTTTGCTACTTTTACCTCATACGTCAGCAAAAACCTTCCAAATTTCTTAGCTTATTTGTAAAATTAATTTCCATCTTCTTAACAGCAACCCATGTTTAGGCTTTATTATAGCTCAAACAAATGGCCAACCAACACATTTCTTGCGAGAAATGCTTTCAATTCATATCAAATGTAATGTCATTCAAAAGAAAACGAAAAGGTATTTCGCATGTGCCACGGGTACCTGTAAAGATAGAAACTTAGTCAGCATTTCCAATAGTGACAATCGTCATGTGATCATAACATAACGACAGACTACGAGCCTTCCTCCAAACCGTCTTAAGTAATTGTTGCCATTAGCTTAAATTCTTCCAAGACGATGATGATGAAATTCACCAAACCTGTCAAAATGGTCAAAAAGGCGGCAATATGAGCAACCTACTATCTCTCCCATGTAATGTCTATTGGAGCATATAAAGTATAATGTGGATAATTTGTCTTCGTGCCCCCAATACATTGTTGAGGCCATTTAGCAGAAAGCACCAATGAATGTAAGAAAATTGTGACAAAAACAACCACGAAAAATTGCTTACATAGACAACCGAGCGGGATATCTGTAAATGGTGTTGGCAATGAAATTGTGCATGGGCTGTGTGTGTGGGTTGGATAAACAAGGAAACATATAATGGGTAGCTCTAAAGGATTAGTTAAAGTTATGTATGTAGTTCAGTGTCAGCCGAGCAATACTGCTAACTACTTGAATTCAGCTTGTCTGACTATACTTAACAAACGATTCCTAGCTTGTTATGTCGTTTGCAACACGTATATATATATACTAGCTGACCCGGGCCCGCTCCGCTGCGCCTTCTTTTAGTTTATATGGAACAAAAGTTTCCATGGAATATTTATTTTCGACAATTAAAAATTTTTTAGTGAAATACCATGCTACGAAAATAGTATATCGCTTGGCTAACAGTTTAACAATATAAGTGCCTTTATCTGAATCCCATATGATCTTTATTGGTTTACGAATTTAAGTTTGGATGTAAGGTGTACTCCCAGATACATGGCCCTGAAAAAATATCAGCATCGTGCTCTTCTCTCAAATACCATTTATTTAAACCCCATATTGCCATTGGCTTAAGAGGAGTTTACAGGATGAGGCGTCCCCCAAACACATGGCCCCAAAATAGGTTATCAAATTCGTTTTCTAATCTCATATACCTTTTTTTTGAGCCACATATTGGCATGGCCGAAAAACTCTTTCCCTTTGGGGGTCTAAATATATGGTCCCACATTTGGATATAAAATTCGTATTCTACTCCCAAATACCTTTATTTGAGCCCCATATTGCGATGGTCACCCAAAAATTGCAGTTTGTGGGGTATTTTGGAAAAGGGGTAGACCCCCAGAAAATTGGTTCCGAAAATGGGTATCAATTCTTCCACTACCCCCCCAATACTTTTCATTTAGGTCCACATTGTCATGGTCGGTAAATATGCCCGATCTAGGGGTTCTTTGGGGATTGGGGTGGTCGCCCAAACACTAAACCCGGAAAATATATCAGCAACGTTCTCTATTCTCATATATCTATATATCATTTATTTGAACCTCATATTGCCATTGGCCTAAGAAATGGATATCAAATCTCATTTAAACTCCTTATTGTAAAAATCAGCAAATATGTCTGGTTTGGGGTATTGGCCCTAAAAACTATGAATATTTAGTTCCACTCTCTTTAAAATCCAAATTGTCTTGGTGAGCAAATACTTCCTATTTGGGGGTTGTTATGGTGGTGGGACGTCCGCTAGACAGTTGGCGCCTAATGTTGATATCAGATACGTGGTCTACTCCCACATACCTTAAATTTGAGCCTCATATTTCCGTAGTAGGCAAACACGACCGGCTTGGGGGTGTTTTGGGGGATGGGCGGCCACTCAGAGAGTTGGCCTTGAAAATATATATCGGATTTTTTCCACTTTAAGACCCCTTATTTGAGCCTCATATTGCAAAAGCCAGAAAATACTTACTATTTGGGTGGTGTTGCGGGGGTGGGATGGCCTCATAGACACTTTTCCCAAATATTGATATCAGATTCGTTCTTTACTCCCAAAGACATGTCATTTGAGCCCCATATTCCTATGGTAGTAAATTTGTCCCTTTGGGGGGATGTTTTTGGGGAGAGGCGGCCCCCCAAACACTTGGTCCCATATTTGGATATCAGATTCGTATTCTACATTCAAATAGATCCCATGGTCAGTAAATAAGTCCTGTTTGGGGGGTGTTTTGGAAAAGGAGTGGACCCCCAGAAACGTGGTATTCTACTCGCAAATACCTTTCATTTGAGTCCCATATTGCCATGGTCGGTAAAAATGTCCGATTTAGGGGTGTTTTGGGGCTTGGGCACTTGGTCCGACAATTGGATATCAGATACGTTTTCTTATCCTAAATACCTTTCATTTGAGTCCCATATTGTCGTGATTGGTCTAAATATATGTTTGATAGGTTTAAGGTTGGGGCAGCCCCCCTAGGTACCCCATCCGAAATTTGGATACCAAATTTTTACTTTTAGGGTACTATATAAGAGCACACAAAATTTCGCTCAAATCGCTAGGGTAAGGGGTCCGCCACTCTTCAGATATCAAAAAATTTAGTACCCTATTTTCACCACGGGGACATTATGCACCATCTATGAAAATTTCAAGAAAATCGGTTCAGCCTTTTCTGAGTCTATAAGGAACACACAAACATACAAACAAACAAACACAAATTGATTTTTATATATTGGGTTGCCCAAAAAGTAATTGCGGATTTTTCATATAGTCGGCGTTGACAAATTTTTTCACAGCTTGTGACTCTGTAATTGCATTCTTTCTTCTGTCAGTTATCAGCTGTTACTTTTAGCTTGCTTTAGAAAAAAAGTGTAAAAAAAGTATATTTGATTAAAGTTCATTCTAAGTTTTATTAAAAATGCATTTACTTTCTTTTAAAAAATCCGCAATTACTTTTTGGACAACCCAATATAAGATATCGGGTTTTCCTATAACGACTTGACAGCAATTTTTAAATAAAACGCAAAACCTACTCGAACTCGACTTTATTCATATGCCCACCTCCGACACGTTTGCCACTGTCAATACGTTAGACCTAATTTTCGATGATTTGGCCACACATTTCAGCCGAAATGGTCGCTATTTCCCGTTCAACATCGTCTGCTTTTTGGCATAGACCAATGGCTTGACGTAGCCCCAATGAAAATAGTCTAGAGGCGTCAAATCGAACGAATGAAGCGGCCAATCGACTGCGCCATTTCTTGAAATAACACCCTCTTCAAACATATTCTTTAATAACTCGATTGCAACGTGTGCTGCGTGGCTTGTGGCACCGTCCTGTTGAAGCCACACGTCATCCGGGTCTATATCTTCCGATTCAGGCCAAAAAATAATCAATGGGCATGGTGCGGCAGCTTTGGCAATTCACTGTAATGTGCCGATTGGCAACGCCAAAAAAGAAGTATGACCCAATGACGCCGACGGCATGCAAACTTCATATGTACATGGGGATTTTCACTTAAACAATCGCATATTTTGTTTTTTGACGAAAATCCTATGGGGTGATCTGGATTATGAGAGAACGAGACTATTACGAAAAGGAAGTAAGAAGGAGGTCAGTATAACGTTTGGTATCATAGCGGGACATATTAGACTACGAGCACACTTATGCAAAATCGACGCGGCAAGTGATATAATGTGTAGGACATGTGGGGAAGATGGTGAGTCGTTGAAGCATTTCCTATGTCAGACATGAATCAACTAAGGGAAGTTGCATGGAAAACAATAAAGGATTTTGTAGGTAGCACGGGATTCCTAACCTAGATTGTCTTTTTCGCGGTTACTTTTTTTAGTATATAGAACGCAAAACAACACGATTGCTGACTTAGGTGGTATGGGGCGGATTAATATCCGCACCCTCTTTTTAACCTAACCCTAACAAGTAAAAGCGTGCTAAGTTCGGCCGGGCCGAATCATGGGAACCCACCAGCATGGAATTCGACAGACGGACGGACGGACGGTCATGGCTAGATCGACTCAGAACGTCATGGCTAGATCGACTCGGAGCTAGCTTTAATCGAAAGAACTGCATTAATATTTTTAAACCCATTTTTATGCCCTCCACCATAGGATTTAAGTTTATAATCTTGATCGGCATGACACTTTAAGTCGATCTTACAATGTCCGTCCGTCTGTCTATCGAAAGCACGCTTACTTTTAAAGGAGTAAAGCTATGTGTTTGAAGTTTAACACATATATTTCTTATTAGTGTAGGTCAGTTGGGATTGTAAATGGGCCATATCGGTCCATGTTTTGGAATAGCTGTCATATAGACTTATCTGGGATCTTGACTTCTTGAGCCACTAGAGGGCGCAACTCTTATCCGATGTGGCTGAAATTTTGTATGAGGTGTTTTGTTATGGATTTCAACAAATGTGCCAAATATGGTTCTTATTGGTCTATAACCTGATGTAGCTGCCATATAAACCGATTTGGCATCTTGACTTTTTGATTCTCTAGAGGGCGCAATTCTTATCCGAAATTGGTAAAATTTTTCGTAAAAAGTTTGCTATTGTCTCGCAACAACTATGCCAAGCATGGTTTAACTCGGTTCACCACCTGATATAGCACCCAAATAAACCGATCTCCCGATTACATTTTTTAAGCCTCTAGAGGGCGCATTTCCTATCCAATTTGGCTGAAACTTTACACAATTACATATGCTATTGTCCCTCTATAGTTTTGCACAACGGCTTCTCTCATGAACTTCAACATACGTGTCAAATATGGTCTGAATCGGTATATAGCCTTACACAACGCCCATATAAATCTAACTCCTGATTTTATATCTTAAGCCCCTAAAGCGCGCAATTGTTTTCCGAATCGGTTGAAATTTTGCACAATTTCATATACGTAGGTCTCCAGCATTCAGTGGTCCCATCGGACCATAACTAGCTACAACTCTAATAGCATAGCAATTCTTATCCATTATCCTTTGTTTGCCTAAATAGAGATACCGGGTAAACAACTCGACAAATGCGATCCATGGTGGAGGGTATAAAAGATTCGGTCACTTTAACCGTTCTCCACAAGATGAAGTAGAATCGCTCCTGTTAGCAATGTCGAAACCCTAATTTAAGTCATTTGCAAAGCTGTTGTATCGATGAATTGATCACAGCGTTGCCACATATATCTGCCTGAAACCGTAGTTTTTATAGTTCAGAATATTTTTCAAATTTTTTTTTTTTGTTGATTAGAAGTTAATTCTTATGTTTTTCGTAATGGAAACTCCCATTAATATTTTCCGTACAACAACAACATCAGCAGCAACATGCTATCTGTTGTATCATTTGTTCGTACATTTTAAACGAGTATCCATAAAAATATGCGCTGGTTGTCTGACAGTTGGTGTGACAAAATATTTTATCCTCCTTAGTGCCACTCATATGCTTGGTCGGTCATATGCGATTTAAGACACGAGTAATAGTACAAACAGCAGGGAGTGTCTTCATATGCGGTCGTTGCTTACTTGCAGTTGGTTACTGTAAACTAGACACCCATTGCCACTGAGTGTTCTTGAATGATGGTTTTATTTTAATACTTCCGAAACGTGATGAATGTAAGAGTATAAGGGGATTAGAGATATAAGTTAAAGAATTTTTCTACTGGTCAACTAAGACGAAATTCATTAATAGAGTCCGAAGCAAGTAGCCTTGTCGAAGGAAAAATGCATTATGCATTATGTTAGATAGAATGCATAATAGAAGACGAACTGGCCCCATATTTTGCTGGTATATCTGAGAATCAGAGATGGGTGGACCAATTTACGTGAATTCTTGCTTTTACTTTAATAGTAATCCAAAAACGCAAATCGCATATTTGGGGTCAAGTACCTGGGGGACATGCCCTTCCTAAAAACCCCCAATGGGCCATGTAGACTGATCGGAATAATACGGGATTTATATGAAAGGTATTTGGGAGTAGAGTACGAATCTGGTATACAAATTTGGGCCAAACGTCAACCAAAATCAAACGAACCGGGCATAAAGACCGATCGGTTCAATCGATAATCTAGACGTAAATAAATCCCCGGGCCCGGATGGCATTTCAGCACTTGTCTTACTCAAGTGTTCTTCGACGCTCGCTCGTGCCTTACGCAACCTTTTCAACCTTGCCTACCGTGTGAGAATGTTCCCGGCGCGTTGGAAGGTTGCGAACGCTCAGCCAATACCCAAGAAGGGTGAGGTAAACAACACTGCGAAATATCGGCCAATTGCGATATGCTCCAGTCTCTCCAAGGTCATGGAGAGCATGGTTAATCACCATCTTGTGAAGTATTTAGAGTCTAATGGCCTTCTTAGTCACCAACAGTATAGGTTCCGCAGAAATCGCTCTACGGCGACCTCATGGCACCTCTGTCGGAACGTTAGAGTCGCTCAATCCACCAGTTTGGTAAGAGTAAGGTTGTGGCTATGGATACCTCCAAGGCATTTGATAGGGTCTGGCACAGTGCACTACTATCAAAGCTTGTGGCATTTGGTGTCGGTAATGGCTTCGTTCGATTTATTTCGAGCTTTCTCAGAGATCGCACTATTCGAGCCGTTAAAGATGGGTTCTCATTCAATGAGCATAAATTGACCGCAGGTGTACCCCAGGGCTATATTCTTTCTCCTTCTCTTTTTATACCCTCCACCATAGGATGGGAGGTATACTAATTTCGTCATTCTGTTTGTAATTTGTTGTAAGGAGTAAAGCTAGCCGCTTGAAATTTTGCACAAATACTTCTTATTAGTGTAGGTCGGTTGGTATTGTAAATGGGCCATATCGGCCCACGTTTTGACATAGCTGCCATATAAACCGATCTTGGGTCTTGACTTCTTGAACCTCTAGAGTGCGCAATTCCTATCCGATTGGAATGAAATTTTGCACGACGTGTTTTGTTATGATATTTAACAACTGTGCCAAGTATGGTCCAAATCGGTTCATAACCTGATATAGCTTTCATATAAACCGATCTTGGGTCCTGATTTCTTGAGCCTCTAGAGGGCGCAATTCTTAGAATGAACTTTAATCAAATATATAAATGCCATTTTGTTCGATAACCTTTTGCCATCTACCTGGCAAATTTAGTATTCCACGCTCATAGAACTTCTGGCCTTTAACTGCAAAAAAATGAACCAAATGCGATTTTATAGCCTCATCATTGCCGAAAGTTTTACCATTTAAGGAGTTCTGCAAAGATCGAAATAAATGGTAGTCTGATGGTGCAAGGTCAGGGCTATATGGTTGATGCATCAAAAGTTCCCAGCCAAGCTCACTCAGTTTTTGGCGAGTGACCAAAGATGTGTGCGGTCCAGCGTTGTCCTGGTGGACACCTTTACGATTGACCAATGGTCTGGTCGCTTCTCCTTGATGGACCATGATCGTTTTCGACTAACGTTGTTGTAAACAATCCATTTTTCATCTCCAGTTTCGTTTTAAAAACGGATCGAATTCATTGCGTTTAAGGTGCATAAGGTGCACAAGCGTTGATTCGGTTTGTTAAATGAATTTCTTTCAATACATGTGGTACCCATATTAAAATTGACGCCAAACAAACAAATGTAAACAAAATTTCGCGCACTTTTTTTCTAAAGCAAGCTAAAAGTAACAGCTGATAACTGACAGAAGGAAGAATGCAATTACAGAGTCACAAGCCATTGAAAAAATTTGTCAACGCTGACTATATTACTACTATATTACCGGCAATTACTTTTTGGGCAACCCAGTATAATTTATAATTGCGGTCCAAACCGGACCATATCTTGATATCGACTAATAGCAGAGTAAATCTACCGTGGAAAGAGCTCGACAAATGCGATCCATGGTGGAGGGTATATAAGATTCGGCCCGGCCGAACTTAGCACGCTTTTACTTGTTGCATTTATGTTTGATATATTCTAGTTATAGACACAATATTCTTAAACATGGTAGTGATTTTAGTAGTTTTGGAGCACAGAACGTATGCTTCAGATTTACGCTACAAAGGTCCCAAGTTCAAACCTCAGACCAATAAAATGATTTTTAAATTACTTTATGAATGCGAAACAATCAGCGGATTTGTGAAATGATATTGAGCACATTAAGTAAATTGCCGCCAAACTGAAGCGTCACCGTAGCTCAGAGGTCAGCATGTTCACCTTTGACGCTGAAAGTCGGGGTTCAAATTTCGAGTTGAACATCAGAAAAATTTTCGGCAATGGTTGTCTCTTCCTAGTGCTCCTAATACCTAGAACTACTAAGTGGTGTCGCTTTACGGCAAGCCATTCGAACTGGCCAATAAAATGGAGGTCCCTTATCCTTGTATCGGACAGCAATCATTGATATGAGTGATATATCCCCGCAGCTTCTTAATGGAATTTGTATTAATTCAATTTCCAAGTAATTTGTTTATGAACATTTCATTAAGGAACAGGGAATATTTCTCACATATCAATAAGTGCAGTCCGATTAATGTTTGAGCTCAATGATAAGGAGCCTCCTTTTTATTGCCGAGTCTGGATGGAGTGCTACCCTTCCTGGTAGAGAAGTTTTAAAATGGCTCAAAGTTATAATACCCAAAGTAGTGGTATAGGATACAAGAATTCTTTAATGGCATCTCTGGTGAAAAAAAATATTTGATCCTAAGTGTCAGTAACAAAGACGACAACCGAAAGCATGTATTTAGTGTCGTTGATGATATTAATGCTATTAAAAAGTATTAAAAATATTTGAACACCATTGATGTCAACACTGGGATATATCTTATGGTGGATACATAACAACACCAAGTTGATTGTGCCTAGGGATTTCTATTCATAACGAAACCCAAATTGAAGAAAGTATACAAAAAATCGAAACAATAATGAAGCTCATAAAGTTCAATTTCAAATCTTATATAGTACTACCAGATATTGCCTACTAACAATCAGTTTCTAGCAACACAAACCCTAATCAGACAACCTGTTGCATGCATCAGAAGGTGTGGGCAAAAAAGAAGGAAATGTCCTGGCGATAAAATAAACTGGGGCTTAAAAAAGTTCCATTCTTAATGAAAGTGCGATAAAAAAAAAAAAATGCAGCAACACAAACGCTATCTGCGAGTACAGAAAAATTAAATATCATTTTTTATTTGTATACCCAAAGCAACAATTACAGTCGCACAGTTAATTACCAGAAGTCTTTCGCTGCGGACCTTAGCATGAAAAGAGAGAATAACGGACAGACCAATTAACTGCAAGATGTGATAACAACAACAGTTGGATCCATAATATAAAAATTACAATTAATATTTTTTTTTTTAACAGAAATAATTTTTAATTCTTGTATAAATGAATTTCTTAAAAC
The DNA here is from genome assembly GCF_963082655.1 of Stomoxys calcitrans. Lineage (NCBI taxonomy): Eukaryota > Metazoa > Arthropoda > Insecta > Diptera > Muscidae > Stomoxys > Stomoxys calcitrans. The sequence continues at coordinate 79,539,608 of NC_081554.1, forward strand.
TCTCATTTATGCTATTGTCCAAGTAAAGGCAATTATGCTGCTGAATTTCTTTATGATAATTTGCTGTTTTTTCTTCATGACAGAAGCCTGCTTTTTCCAAGGCTCTCAGATAAAAACTGTGAATAATATATACGAAGAACAACTTATACAACTTCTTGGCTCGCTTTTACAAAGTTTTGCTATAGCCTATAAACATATCAGCAGCAACATATAATGATAATATTTTTATTTTTAGCTTTTGTAATGTTTGAACATAAATTTTTAATATGCAGTTTGATTTATATGTTCATATTTATACATAACAAAGGTTAGATATAAATACAATATATTCTTCCAGAGTCTTTTCAATTCAAAGATATTCTTAAATCATAGAATAGAAAAAATGTCCATGTTCCGAAGATAAGGATGAGCAAATGCGATATTAGGGCAAAGGCTTACCACATTACCAAAAGGCGATGTTTTGTAATACAGCTGTCATAAAACAAGACATGGGTTTGGATGCGGTTTCATATATAGTCTCCAGCTTATACACTTTGACACAATATGCTTTTCTTTAGGTCAATGCAATTTTTTAGCATCCTTCTTATTAAAGACTAGCTGGACCGAGCCTGCTCCGCTGCGCCTTCTTTTACTTTATATGGAACAAACTTGTCCTTGGAATATTTATTTTTGACAATTAAAGAGCTTTTAGTGAAATACCATGCTACGAAAATAGTATATCGCTTAACAAACAGCTTAACAATATAAGTGCCTTTATCTGAATCCCATATGATCTTTATTGGTCTACGAATTTAAGTCTGGATGTAAGATGTACTCCATTTTTAAAATACTTTATTTCAGCTTGATATCCTCATGATGTCTGATTTAGGGGTGTTTTCGGGGGTGAGGCGTTCCCCCAGACACTTGGCCCTGAAAAAATTTCAGCATCGTGCTCTTCTTTCAAATACTATTTATTTAAACTCCATATTGCCATTGGGTTTGAGGGGGAGTTTACAGGATAAGGCGTCCCCCAAACACATGGCCCCAAAATTGATTATCAAATTCGTTTTCTAATCTCAAATACCTTTCATTTGAGCTTCATGGTCGAAAATGTGTATCCTTTGGGGGGTGTTTTGGGGAAGGGGTGATGCCTTTAATACATGGTCCTACATTTGGATATCAAATTCGTATTCTACTCCCAAATACTTTTATTTGAGCCCCATATTGCGATGGTCAGTAAAAAATAGCTGTTTGTGGGATATTTTGGGAAAGGGGTAGACTCCCAAAAATTGGTTCCGAAAGTGGGTACCAATTCTTGCTCTGCCCCCAATACCTTCCATTTAAGCCCCACATTGACATCGACGGTATATATGCCCGATTTAGGTGTGTTAAAATTGGATATCAAATTCGGTTTTCTAATCTCAAATACCATTCACTTAAACCACTTATTGCAAAACCCACCAAATATGTCCGGTTTGAGGTATTGACCTTAAAAACTATGAATATCGAGCTCCACAGTCTTGAAGACCCAAATTGTCTTGGTGAGCAAATAAGTCCTACCTGGGGATTGTTATGGTGGTGGGACGTCCCCTAGACAGTTGGTCCCGAATGTCGATGTCAGATTCATGGTCTACTCCCAAATGCCCTTTATTTGAGCTCCACTTTTTCCATAGTCAGCAAACATGACCGGTTTGGGGTGTATTTTGGGGGATGGGGCGGCCACTCATTGACTTGGCTTTGAAAATTTACATCAGATTCGTGTTCTACTCTACAATATTTCTTATTTGAGCTTCATATTGCAATGGTAAACAAATACTTCCTATTTGGGTGGTGTTATGGGGTTGGGGTGGCCCCAGACACTTTGCTCGAACATTGATATTAGATTCGTGCTTTACTCTCAAATACTTTTCATTTGAGCCCTATATTGCTATGGTCGTAAATTTGTACCCTTTGAGGGGTGTTTTTGGGGAAGGGTCTCACAAACACTTGGTCCCACATTAGGTTATCAGATTCGTATTCTACACTCAAAAACCTTTTACTTGAGCCCCATGGTCAGTAAATAAGTCCTGCTTGGGGGTAGTTTTGGGGAAGTGGTAGACCCCCAGAAGCTTGGTCCCACATATGAATAACAGGTTCGTATTCTACCCGCAAATACCTTTCATTTTAGTCCCAGGTTGTAATGGTCGGTAAATATGTCCGATTTAGGGGTGTTGAGGTGGTCACTCAAACACTTGGTCCGACAATTAGATATCAGATACGTTTTCTACTCTTAAATATATTTGGAAATATATATTTGAAAATTGGGATAAGGGGTTACCAGGTTACAGATTGATTTTGGCCGTATTTGGCACAGTTGTTAGAAGTCGTAACAGAACATCGAATGCAAAATGTCAGCTTACTCGGACAAAAATTGCGGCTTGTAAGGACTCAAGAAGTCAAATCGGTAGATCGGTTTATATGGAAGCTATATCAGGTTAAAGACCGATTTGGACCGTATTTGGCACAGTTGTTGAAAGTCATAACAAAACAATATATGCAAAATTTCAGGCAAATCGTCAAAAAATGAGGGTTGTAAGGGCTCAAGAAGTCAAATCGGGCGATCGATTTATATGGGAGCTATATCAGGTTATAGGCCGATTTGGACCGTGCTTGGCACAGTTGGTGAAAGTCATAACAAAACACTATATGCAAATTTTCCAAATCGGACAAAAATTGCGGCTTCCAGGGGGTTAAGAAGTAAAATCGAGAGATCGGTTTATATGGGAGCTATATCAAGTTATAAACCGATTTGAACTGTACTTGGCATAGTAGTTGGAAGTCATAAAAGAACACCATGTGGGAAATTTCAGCCAAATCGGACAAGAATTGCGGCTTCCTCTCAAGACGTCAAATCGGGGGATCTGTTTATATGGGAGCTATATCCAAATCTGAACCAATATGACCCATTTCCATTCCCCAGCGATCTACATCAATATCAAGAATCTGTGCATAATTTCAAGCGGCTTGCTTTACGTGTTCGACCGATATCGTGATTTCGACAGACGGACGGCCATTGCTAGGTCGACTCAGAATGGCAATACGATCAAGAATATTTTTAATTTATGGGGTCCTAGATCAATATTTCGAGGTGTTACAAACGAAATGGCTAGATTAGTAAAGGGTGATTTTTTTGAGGTTAGGATTTTCATGCATTAGTATTTGACAGATCACGTGGGATTTCAGACATGGTGTCAAAGAGAAAGATGCTCAGTATGCTTTGACATTTCATCATGAATAGACTTACTAACGAGCAACGCTTGCAAATCATTGAATTTTATTACCAAAATCAGTGTTCGGTTCGAAATGTGTTCATTCACCGTAACGTTGCGTCCAACAGCATCTTTGAAAAAATACGGTCCAATGATTCCACCAGCGTACAAACCACACCAAACAGTGCATTTTTCGGGATGCATGGGCAGTTCTTGAACGGCTTCTGGTTGCTCTTCACTCCAAATGCGGCAATTTTGCTTATTTACGTAGCCATTCAACCAGAAATGAGCCTCATCGCTGAACAAAATTTGTCAAAATTTGAACACATTTCGAACCGAACACTGATTTTGGTAATAAAATTCAATGATTTGCAAGCGTTGCTCGTTAGTAAGTCTATTCATGATGAAATGTCAAAGCATACTGAGCATCTTTCTCTTTGACACCATGTCTGAAATCCCACGTGATCTGTCAAATACTAATGCATGAAAATCCTAACCTCAAAAAAAATCACCCTTTATAACCCCACCCTATGGTGGTTGGTATAAAAACTAAATTTCATCAAACTCATTAATGAAATTGCAAAAAAGGGGTCTAACACCCTCAGATCTCTATGGCCAATACTTAGTCATCGTTCACCTCTGAACCTACAGAACAAAATTCTCATCTACAAATCTTTGATGAAATCTACCCTAACATTCGCATGTCCTACATGGTATAAATCTGCGAAAACACATGTGAAGAAGCTTCAAATAATACAAAATAAATGCCTTAAAATTATCTTCAAATTCTCAATTTATCTTCAACCTCAATTTCCCACTAATCTGCTTTATAATAGATACGGTTACAAAAAAATATCTGATTTCATTAATAGGCTTAACCGAACATATTGTAATAATCTACTTATTCTCTAATAAGGGCCTGTTGCGGCACATCATTATAACTAAAAATTTATGAATAAGTTATCATCAAATTGAAATGTTTGCATTTAGTAAATTTAGTTTATACATATTTGTTTTTCGAACTGTATTTGGATATTACACTTTCATAAGAAGGGGTTTTCCTTTTTTACTCTTTAAAAGATCAAATAATAGTAAAAGTCCCAATGAAAAAATTGATCTCATTTGATGTAATATCTCGAACAATGTAAACATATGCCAATATAAGAAGAATAAACATGAATTTGAAAGTTGAAAAAAACCATTTTGTAAATATTAAAGATATTACCATAGTTCCTTAACATACCATTTCCGTGGTCCCTCCTTTTGTTTTAGCATCCACAAAATGTGTAATATTCTTATATATCTTCTGAAATTTTTGCACAATTGTTGTTCCTATAAACTATTATCCACTTTTCGATAATTTGTCATTAAAAAGATTTCACCCAACATAAACATCTCTAGAACTTGAACGATTTTGAAAGAGCAACGTGAGTTTATCATCCATTGGTTTGACAACTACTTTCCTCGTAATCAATACATCCATTATTGCTAACGAATGCACAAGAACAAATCCTTCCCAAACAATGTAGTCGTTCAACAAGGATAAATAAAACCAAATAAAAAAATCAATACTCTGTCATTTAAACAAACAAAGTGATTCAATTATAAACTGAAAGAAAAACTATACTCACTCCGGACATGAAAAATTCTTCTTTTTTATATGGAATAGCCACATTGAAACGTAGGGAGGGAAGCCAGGCAATAAAAGAATAATAGTAAAATAGTAAAAAGGAGAGGGAGAAAACTAATATAAAATGCTAAACACATACAACAGGCTGACTATGAACAGAACGGCAATCTGCAGTTCGTACAGTAGCCTACCTTTTGAATGTCGCAACCTCAGACTTGTTGCGACATTGACGGCGGTGGCATAAAAAAGGTTAAATGTCAACAAGGTAATGTGAAGCGCAAAAGGGCCTACATAAAAAAAATCGAATAGCAGCAGAGAGTTTTAGTAACAAATCCTACACTAACACATTAAGTCGAATCGAAAAAAGAAACACTTTACCCCCTCTGCTTCATATATAACAATAGGCAGTGTTGCCGCCGTTATATAGTATACCACTGCAGAAAGAAGAAGTATTTGTGGAAAATTATAATCCTTTGGGATTACTCGAATGAACGTTTAGGACAGGCTGATTGGAACTGACTAATCAACACAGAAAATCATGACGATCGTGAATATAGTAGCATATAGTTTACAATATGGGATCTTTGGTTTCTTTTTCGAGATGTTGCAAACGAAGTGACTCTCAACCTATTATAGGGAATAAACAAAAAATAATAATAATTTGTTCTGAATTCAGAGTTTAATATTGAGATAGGACCAAACACCATATCAATAACATTTTAAAAACGCATTATATTGGGTTGCCCAAAAAGTAATTGCTGATTTTTTAAAAGAAAGTAAACGCATTTTTAATAAAACTTAGAATGAACTTTAATCAAATATACTTTTTTTACAATTTTTTTCTAAAGCAAGCTAAAAGTAACAGATGATAACTGACAGAAGAAAGAATGCAATTACAGAGTCACAAGCTGTGAAAAAATTTGTCAACGCTGACTATATGAAAAATCCGCAATTACTTTTTGGGCAACCCAATATATTAAAACGTATAGTTCATTACGGTACATTACTACCGACCAGGTAACAGGGCAAACTGACTCCTTAACTCTGTTTTTTAGGTACCTGAATGAAAATAACAATCCAATATTTCTACTTGGACATTAAGCATAACTTCGTATGCCAAACACTCCAAGTACTCCTCGTCTCTAAGTGCACAGGTAGTATCAGTTAGCCTTGTTCCCAAACTGCTTGTTTAATCCAAAGTAGCATTTGTTTTTTAATATAACAATTCGTGTTATATTAAAACTACAGTGACAAGGGAGATGAAATTGCTGAATATCTCAACGTTATAGTTTCCAACTTGCTTTGTTTGAACCGGTGTACAGGGCGTTCCCAGAGTTGATATTATCAACTTTGTCTTATCTCCCACTTTTACTTACTCTTTTTCGATATTGTCAAAGGTTACATATACTACTTCCGTTGACCGATCTAAGATATCGATGTCGTCGGCAGTAGCTACTTACATCTGCATCTCGTATAATCTTCTCCAAGAGGATATTAAACTTCTTGTCTGAAACTTCATTTTTTATGGAATGGTTTGAAAAAGTTTTTTCCTATTCCTATTGAGGAACATGTATCAGTAAGTGTCATTTTACAGTCTTACTAATTTTGCAGAGATACCAAACTCAAACATTTCAGGCTTGAAATGGCTCTGAACGTATAAGGCTGTCGTAAATGGTAAGTGTTGACCGGCCCTTCCCGGTTTTTTCCAGAGTTTGGCGGAGTGTGAATATCTAGTCTAAAGCGGCAATGACAGCGTCCAATTATATCATTGGCTTTAGATTTTTATCTTTCACACAGTACGCTCAAGAGAGGAGGAGACATATTTCTCTATAGTTGGTAAGTTCGGTCTTGTCTTCTTTCTTGTAAACAGGACGTATTATGTTGAGGTTCCATTTATCGGGTATGCGGTCTTCTAGCCAGATCACGCAGACAAGCTGATGCATACGCCTTATGTCGCCTCCTGCTTCCTTGTTGTTTTTCAGTCTGGCCACAGCTATTTGGACCTCACTCTAACTGGATGGCATACATTCTATGCCATCATCAAGAATTGGGTCTGTGGTATTCTCGTCGCCCCCACTATGGCTTCAGTAGCATTTCGACACTCTTGTTGGTTTTCTTGGGGGAAGGCTCTGCCCAAGTACGGATTTCGCGGCATTTTTTATGGTGAGCGCATTGAATGACCATTGCGTCAAACAGTTGGATCACTTAGCACAACTGTGCTAAGTATGGTTCAAATCGATACATAACCTGGTATAGCTGCCACTTAAACCGATCTGGGATCTTGACTTCTTGTGCCTCCAGAGGGCGTAATTATTATCTGATTTTGCTGAAATTTCGCATGACGTGTTTTGCCATGACTTCTAACAACTGTACTATGTATGGTTCAAATTGATGCATAACCTGATATAGCTGCCATTTAAACCGATCTGGGATCTTAACTTTTTGAGCCTCCAGAGTGCATAATTGTACAACGGCTTCTCCCATGACCTTCAGCATACATGTCAAATATGGTCCGAATCGATCTATAGCCTGATGCAGCTCCCATGTAAACCGATCTCTTTATTTTACTTCTTGAGCCCCAAAAGGGCGAATTTCTTACACGAATTATTATTATTATCGAATTATGGTCCGAATCGGACCAAAACTTGATGTAGCTCCAATATTATGATTCTTTTATCCTTTATTTGCCAAAAAAGAGATATCGGGAAAAAAACTCGGCAAATGCGATATATGGTGGAGGGTATATAAGATTCGGCTCGGCCGAACTTAGCACGCTGTTACTTGTTTTGTTATGATTTTATTTTGTTTGCCTATGCAAGTGTCACCACTGCTTGTCTTGTGAGTTTTAATACCCGGCACCATAGCATGGGGGTATACTAATCTAGTCATTCGTTCAGATTTAGATATAGCCGCCATATAAACCGATCCCCAGTTTAGACTTCTTGCGCCCCTAAAGGCTTCTGTTCTGACTCCGTGCCGAGTATGATCCGAATCGATCTATGTACTGATATAACATAAAGCTATCCCCAGTTTGTACTTCTTGAGCCTCTAAAGGCCTCAATTGACCTGATTTGGCTGAAATTTGGCACAATGACTTCTGTTCTGACTTCCAACATCCGTGCCAATAATGATCCAAATGGGTCTACATACTGATATAACACCCATATAATCTAATTCCCGGATATGACTTCTTGAACTCCTAGAAGCCTCAATTTTTACCTGATTTGGCTGAAATTTGGCACAAAGACAACTGCTATGACCAGCATCCGTGCCTCGATGTGACTTCTTGAGACAATAGTACCGAAGATTCAATCCGTCCAAACATAGCACTTTTTTACATGTTTTCTATGGCAGCACTACACTCACAATATGGCTACTAAGTATAACACTTTCTTCCCACTGCACAATCACATGCTATCTGGTTCTCAAACTAAAAGATCCTAAACGTAAACACCACAACCCAATGTTATCCTTATAAATCACAAACAAAGGTTGCGGGACGTATAGGTGAAAGTAGAAACTGTCATCGTAGGCATTTGGTTTATTTTTGTGTTACATTTTCCTTTTTTTCTTTCTTGGAATTGTAGTCGGTTCTTATTTTAACAATTCGACCATTCACAATGAAAAAATGTTTGTGGCAGACATTAAAGAAGTGACGATTTTATGAATTTCATTAACATTTTTTTTTCATCTCTTCGTTAACGCTTTAATGGCTCAGTTCATGCCATTTCATAGTTCCACTGTGGGATAATAGATATAAAACAGTGTGGTGGAGAGGTCTCGTTGATCTTTTATCGTAGGATTAAAATGAAATGTCTATTAATAATGATACTGACTGAATGTTTAATTCTACCTCATTATTCCACACCATAGAATGAAGCAATGTAAAGAAAATTAATTTTGTTGTGTTTAAGATCATTTTTTTAACATGCATTAAGACTCATGGGACAGACATTAGGAAACTAGAGAAAATTCCATTTAAAGAAATAAAAAGAAAATTGTGAAAATAAAGTAATTCCTAAATGACCAAAGAGAGTCTAAGCAACTTATTTTTTGTTGATTATAATAGAAATGCTGTTTTTTAGTAAACTTTTCTCTAACCATTTAAAAATCAATAAATGGTAGGATTTTAGGCAGGATCTAAAAATATACTCAAATATTTGGAGAATTTAGCACAAATTTTATTTGAAACCGTTTGCGGACGTAACGTCTTATTTGCCTAAATGGTTCATGATTAAGTCGTAGGGCCAAGACTCCTCTATTGGTGACGACGCTCTCAAACTAACTTAAGGATCGATTTCCGAATCTGTACTTAAAATGCCCGAACTCTAAACAGAAAAGGTTTAGTATACTCAATTGCGCATGTATGACAAAATTTAAAAACCGACATCAGCTGAGTACAGGAGGTGCATCACAGAGAGAGAAGCGTTGTCTACAGCCGCAATGACTCGAAAAATGAAATATTGTTCCCATATTTATTCCGGTGGATGAGAGGCGAGTCATAATTGGCTTAAAAGTCAAATTCCTCCTCCACATCTGTTTCATATGTTAACATATCGCGAAAGAAGGAAGGAATCAACAAATCAAGGATATACTTTAAGAGTACCTTGGCAGACATATGACCGCTCTCATCATATGATAAAAAAACCGTATGAGGAGATTTAAAGATAGGAAAGAAAAAATCTCTGGCCCAACAATCAAAAATTTAGACTTCATAAATAACGGCCAATAAGAGATTGAGGATGTGCCTATGACTTAAAACACCAGCGTCTTGATATGGTTGTCCTCCGATTAAGAAGCGAGAAACCAAATTGATCACTCTGTGATTGATGGAAGTATTCATCCAGCGTTATAGACTTAGATAGTTCCGGAGAGAAAAAAATGCGTCGGACTAAAACCGCTATATACGCTATTTCCCACCCACTTACCCCAAAATTTTCAAAAACGCAATCACGGTTAATCGGTGCACCGATTGATGCGAGTAGAGTAGAGTAGAGTAGAGTAGAGTAGAGTAGAGTAGAGTAGAGTAGAGTAGAGTAGAGTAGAGTAGAGTAGAGTAGAGTAGAGTAGAGTAGAGTAGAGTAGAGTAGAGTAGAGTAGAGTAGAGTAGAGTAGAGTAGAGTAGAGTAGAGTAGAGTAGAGTAGAGTAGAGTAGAGTAGAGTAGAGTAGAGTAGAGTAGAGTAGAGTAGAGTAGAGTAGAGTAGAGTAGAGTAGAGTAGAGTAGAGTAGAGTAGAGTAGAGTAGAGTAGAGTAGAGTAGAATAGAGTAGAGTAGAGTACAGTACAGTACAGTACAGTACAGTACAGTAGAGTAGAGTAGGGTAGAGTAGAGTAGAGTATCAAACGTTAGCCATAAAGGTAGCGTTTTTCAACGTAACTAACTTTGTTTATAAAACCTTCAACAGCTTCGCCTACAATAAAAGGCATTCTTTTAGCCGCAACCGATTATTTGTTTAAAAGTCTAATATTTATTCTCATGTGTCTCTCCCACTAGAGAGAAATGCTGAGTATTTGAGTGTATAGACCAGTGATGGGTAAAAATATTTACGAAAGGCGATTCATTTATGCTTTCAAGACACACTGACTACCATAGAATATTACAAGTACTGAACTCTTCGTTTGAAAATACAATATTGTCAAATCGGGTAAAAATTGCGGCTTCCAGGGGCTCAAGATGTCAAATCGGGAGATCGGTTTATATGGGAGCTATATCAGGTTATAGACCGATTTGGACCGCACAGTTGTTGGAGGTTGTAACAGTTGTTGTTGAAAGTTGGATCCAAAATTTCAGCAAAATCGAACAAAAACTGCAGCTTCCAGGGCTCAAGAAGTCAATTCGGGAGATCGGTTTATATGGGAGCTATATCCAAATTTGTACCAATAAGGCCCATTTGCAATTCCCAACGAACTATTGTACATCAATGAAAGGTATATGTGCAAAATTTCAAGCGGCTTGTTTCACGCATTCGGCTTCTATCGTAATTTCGACAGACGGACATGGCAAGATATACTCAGAATCTCGAGACGATACATAATATATATTCTTTATGGAGTCGCAGATCAATATTTCGAGGTGTTACAAACGGAATGACTAGATTAGTATACATCCATCCTATGATGGTGGGTATGAAAAATGGTTCATTGACATACCTGTAACAATATCAAGCATTTGTAAAATATTCTTTTCGAATTATCGCCTCTTAGGCTAAGTGTTATACTTCAAACAAAGGCATTAAAATTTTTTCTTTGGAATCCCTTTAATCAATTATTGCCAAATTTAGGAGTATCTTATTCTGCAAAACTTTTCCAACACACATTGCTAACTTAATGAGTATTCATGCTCATATTTCATTTTGATTTAATTCAAAATCTACTCTATCATTTTATGACTTAACATTCTAAATCCCTTGATTATTATTTAGCTCCTGTGAGGCGCTTGGTGAAATTACACCCCCTAGTCTTTTTTTTGTCACTGAAGGAAACTCACATGAACCTTTAAGTTTTGGTGTTGTATGATACGTGCCAGAATGTTATGCACGTACGGTATGTATCACACTTAAAATCTTGTTAGAGGAAACACTTGGACAAAAAAAAAAAAAAAAAAAAAATACAAACAAGTATACCAAGCTGAAGAAGAATTAGCTTAAAGAATTTTTCATTTATATGCAACATAATGGCCAACACTTTACGAAGCCGAAGGCAAAGAAATAAATCGTTCTTAAACCTCTAGGAGTGATTGTATTAAAAAAATTCTTAAGCCTTAAAGAAAATTTGGTTGAAACGGTACAAATATATGAGTGTTGTTAGTTACATTTTGGGTCCAGCAATAAAACAAACAGTTATACCACCTTTCGTCAAAAATTCGGTGAAAAATGCATACCTTATGCCCCATCGAAATATGTTCCGATTTGGATCAAATTCTTATAGGTACAAGTCATTGTTCAATAGTTAATAACAAAATATTAATCTTTTTAGTAGCTACATCTAAAAATAAACTGATCTGAACCATATATGACACGGATGTCGAAAAGCCTAACATAAGTCAATGTGTCTAATTTCAGTGAAATCGGATTATAAAGATATAGATCTATATGGCAGCTATATCCAAATCTGGACCGATCTAGGCCAAATTGAAGAAGGATGTCGGAGCTTAATACAACTCACTGTCCCAAATATCAGCAAAGTCGCAAAATAAATATGGCTTTTATGAGCCTAAGACCTTTAATCGAAGGATCGTCCTTTATGGGGGCTATGTCAAGATATACTCCGATATAGCCCATCTTCGATATAAACCTACTTTTGCACAAAAAAAAAAAAGAATCTGTGCAAAGTTTCAGCTCAATATCTCTATTTTTAAAGACTGTAGCGTGATTTCAACAGACAGACGGACGGACATGGCTAGACCGTCTTAGATTTTTACGCTGATCAAGAATATATATCCTTTATAGGGTTGGAAATGGATATTTCGATGTGTTGTAAACGAAATGACAAAATGAATAAACCCCCATTCTGTGGTGGTTGGTATTGGGAATAAACCTCCTGTTAGCAAACTTGGTTTTCTCGTACACTTTAAATGTAATTTAGAAGATATGGCAACATTTCGCAGCAATCAAAAATTTGCACAAACTTTTACGGAAAGTTTTTTTTTGTGAGAGTGTGAGAGCGAATAAGATTTTGGCGAGTTTTGTAAATGACACTAGTGGAGACTTTTGAAGTTAGTTGTCCTCTTCGAGAAAGAGAAGTAGCCATAGAAAAACCCTGGATGACCGGGGGGATTCGCAACATTGGGAAAGAGGTCCGCAGACTTTATAACAGAGCGCGTCGAAAAAAAGCGGAATTATATTGGGATGTGTATTACACATGGCTCAAGGAATAATTAGATTACAATTAGATTACCAGAGCGGCAAAACGTACCTCCTGGAGGCATTTCTGCGACTAGGTCGATAGCGTTAATAACGTCGTCAATATGAAAACATTTCTCTCAAAAACCCATGTCCAAACTGAGATGTTAATAGATGACATGGCAGTGAGAGCAGAGACAACAGAGTGTACATGTTGAGGCTTGTGATGAAAGCGCATTTTCAACAGGATGCGACGGGACTCACGGAGACACTGGAATCTTGGAATAATGAGGTTGATTGAAGGCTTATCATAACGGAATTTAGGGTAAAAGGAAGCCTTGAGGAGCTTCAAACCATTTAAGTTACCCGGACCTGATGGAATATTTCTGGCGTTACTACAAAAGGAGACCGACTATCTGGCTCCACATCTGGCCACTATTTTCACAGCGTGCCTAGGACTTGCATATACTCCGAAACTCTGGCAGAAGGCAAGAGTGGTATTTATACCTAAGCCCGGCAGGACAAGTTATGCGACACCAATGGCCTACAGACCTATAAGCCTTACGTCCTTTCTGCTAAATGCCATGGAACGTATTGTGGATACCATGATAAAGAGTAGCACATACAGCGAACTGCTCAAATACAAACAGCATGTTTATGTCAAGGGCAGGTGGAGACTGACCTGCAAGAGGTTGTGCATACAATAGAAGAATTCTTTGACGCCAAGACGTACACATTGGCGGTTTGCATTTATATCGAGGGCGCTGTTAACAATGTGCGTAACGAGTAAAGCTAGCCGCTTGAAATTTTGCACAAATACTTTTTATTAGTGTAGGTCGGTTGGGATTGTAAATGGGCCAAATCGGTACATGTTTTGATATAGCTGCCATATAAACCGATCTTGGGTCTTGACTTCTTGAACCTCTAGAGAGCGCAATTCTAGTCCGATTTGACTGAAATTTTGCACGTAGTATTTTGGTATCACTTCAACGTCTTTGTTAAGTATGATTCAAATCGGTTTATAATCTGGTATAGTTGTCATATAAACCGATCTTGGGTCTTGACTTCTTGAACCTCTAGAGGGCGCAATTCTCGTCCGATTTGACTGAAATTTTGCATGAAGTGTTTCGTTACGACTTCCAATAAATGGTGTAAATCGGTACAAAACCTGATACAGCTGCCATATAAACCGGTCTGGGATCTTGACTTCTTGAGCCTCTAGAGGGCGCAATTCTCATCCGATTTAGCAGAACTTTTGTACAACGGCTTCTCTCATGACCTTGAACATACTTTTCTGATGAGGTTTGAATCGATCAATAGCTTGATGCAGCTCCCATATAAATCTCCCAATTTTGCTTCTTAAGCCCCTACAAGGCACAATTCTTATCCGAATGAACTGAAATATTACACAATGACTTCTACAATGTTCAGCATTAATTTATGATCCGAATCCGACCATAACTTGATATAGCTCCAATAGCATAACTGTTCTTATTCAATATTCTTTATTTGCCTAAAAATAGATACCGCGCATAGAACTCTATAAATGTGATCCATGGTGGAGGGTATATAAGATTCGGCCCGGCCGAACTTAGCACGCTCTTATTTGTTTTTTTTTTTAATTTTTAATCATTTTTAACTTTCGAAAAAGGTACCAAATGGATCGCGCGGCACTTTCGAGCGTTAAAAAGTATCAAAATAGTACCAAAGTATCAAGATTATCATCCCTGACCGTCATCCATCTGCCGGTTAAAACCCAACATTTGTAACAAACTGAGATGAGGATAAAATGTACTAGAAATTTATATTGACCCTCAAAATCCATACAAAAATCGGTTCAAAGTTGCCCATAGATATAGATCCTTTAGCCCTTTTTGTGTTGTTGGTAATAACTTACAAGTTTCTCTTATGGTTTAATATGTCATTCTCACTAATTTCGTAATGCAATAACTCGCGTGCGTTAGCCATGTAATTGGAATAGAACATAAAAACAAGACCAAGAACGAAGTCGAATTTTTTATGACACCCCCATGAATACATTGCTCGTTGTTTTAATAGATTAATAACAATTGCGATAGCAACAAATGACGCCAATGACGCAGGAAAATGTCATGCATGATAGCCCTTCTCATTGTTCTAGATCTAGTTAGAAAGAGATAGTGACGGGCGAATGGTGTTGATGTTTATCGCCGTATGTCGTTGATAATTATTTGAAATATTTGAAGAAGGTGTGTCATTATTTCATGTTTCGCTTCCATAACCATTTGTACTCTAAATTATTTCTTTTTTTTATTTTGTACCAGGAACATTTGTATTCTTGCATGGCAAATTTAAGTTGTAAAATATTCTCAATTTCGTATTAATAGCTGTCATACTTCACGCTTTACCTAAATATGAAATACTTTTTTTATTCAAACAATGCAATGGCTGTTTCCCAGGTGAACTTTTAAGATGTGCTCAATATGAAATGAAACAAAAGTGTTATTGTAGTCGTTTTTGTGACCCAATTAAATTAAGAACGATTTAATGACGTTATCATTTTCATAACTCCGAAATATGAGTGGAAATACAAAACACATGAGTGTACATGGTACAACTATTTATTTCACAGTAGGCCAAACAATGACGACTTTTGTCGATTATTTTAAAGAATCTAGAAACATATTCAATTTAATAACAGAAACCCTTTCAAAGATTATAGAAGGATGATTATCATCTAAATCTGATATCTAAACCGAATAGATTTAAAAAAAAAATTTAAAAGATTAATGGTAGTCCTAAAGAAAGGGTAAGTACACAAGGGAGTTACGAGGGTTGCCTTTTATATTTCGGGATTGGACAATCCTTGTGTTGCAATCTGCCAACTGGCAGCTCTATTGTAAAGCTTGACATATACCCTCCACCATAGGATGGGGGGTATACTATTGTAATTTCGTCATTCCGTTTGCAACACCTCGAAATATGCTTCTAAGACCCCATAACGTTTATATATTCTTGATCTTCGTGACATTTTTGGTCGATCTAGTCATGTCCGTCTGTCCGTCCGTTCGTCTGTCGAAAGCATGCTAACTTTCGAAGAAAAGCTAGGCGCTTGAAATTATGCACAAATACTTTTTATCGGTGTGCGGACCGACACTCTGATCCAATCCTTAGACCAGTACCGGGTGGACCCGGTCCTTAAAGACTGGATAAACCATATGCTAAGAAACGGGTGGATAAATTGTGTGTCTCATGGCATAAATATAAGGAAGAAAGTGGCACAGGGCACGCCACAGGGGAGCATTTTATCGCCACTCCTATGGGTGACCACCATAAATGACCTATTACGGATGCTGACTGAGGAGGGATTTGAACCCGTCTGTCACGCAGACCAAGTTATAATACTTCTAAGGGGTAAGGATCCGAACGAGCTATACAGAAGGGCCGAAAGGGTCTTGCATATGGCATATGACTGGGCTAGACCTGGAGGTCTCAATGTTAACCCAGAGAAGACTGAAATATGCCTGTTCAAGAGGAAGACGAAGGTAGGCCAATTTAACGCATCACATTTCCTCAATAAGAGAATTTCGATATCTGACAAGGTCAAATGCTGGTGGGCCACTTAAACGCACCACGTTTCCTCATTAAGACGATTTCGATATCTGACAAGTTCAAATATGTGGGTGTGATCTTGGACAGGAAACTGAATTGGAAGTGTCACATTCAGGAGCTTACTGGGAAGGCTCACAGATGTTGGGCACTATGTAGACAGGCCGTAGGCTCGAAATGGGGCCTGAATCCGACGATAGCCCACTGGCTCTACAGGAGCTTGATTATACCACAACTTACTTACGCCTCAGTAGTTTGGTGGACTGCTATGGTGACAAGTGCGTTAAGATAATACAACAGTTTCAGAGAACATGTTATCTTGGCATAGGCGGATCGATGAGGACCACGCTCACTAGGACAATGGAGACTATTCTAGATATCCGACCCATTGATATACAGATTAAATGTAAGGCTAACCGACAACGGTACTTAGGTGGGGACACGATACCAGGCATGAACCAACTTAGGGGAGTGGTATGGAAAACAATTAAGGATTTTGTAAGTAGCGCGGAATTCCTGACTTAGATTTGCTTTATCGAGTTTAAAAACTAAGAGCGCACAACAAACCGATTACTGACATAGGTGTGGCTTAATATCCGCACCTTCTTTTCAACTCAACCAAACCAAACCTAAATGAGAGGTTGCAAATTTTTGCGGTTATTTTCCCCCACAGAAGTTCTTTACTTTTTTGCAAATTTTTATTGGCAAATTTTTACCGGATGAGTACGCGAACGTACCGTTTTAATTTGCAGCAATCAGTATTTATCGGGACAATAAGTCACTGACCGTCACCCATCTATCGGTTAGAACCCTAAGTTTGTATCAAACTGAGATGAAGATAAAAATGTGTCAGAAGTTTATATTTACCCTCAAAATTCATAGAACTAGATTTTTTAGCCCTTTTTTGTGTTGTTGGTATTTACTTAGACAGGAGTGTGATTAGGCCAATACTTAGTGCATAGTTTGGTGCACTGCTAAGGACTATACAACAGGTTCAGAGAACATGTTGTCTTGGCATAGGCGGAGCGATGAGGACCACACGCACTAGGGCACTGCAGACTATTCTGAGGCAACCACTGCGGCTATGAGACTTAAGATGATGGGAGAATGGATTGAGTATGAGAGCAGCTCATACCATCGCGGTATAATTAAGGTCAGGTAAGGTCACGAACAGTCTTGCAGTGTAAAAAGGAGACTAACGCCTTCTCTGAGGATGGGAAAATCCGCATCGTTTGGGATTGAGTATGGGGGCAGCTCATACCATCGCGGTATAATTAAGGCGACGATAGGAAACCTGGAAGGAAGGGAAGAGGTTTCCGATCGGATACCAGAGATGAACCTTGAAGTCGAGTGCGTAGCACTGCTGTCATCGGCACAGTCTTGGATTCGCAACCCTATTAATACCATCTAAAAGATCATGTTACACGGATAGATCAAAGCTAGAGGACAGAGTGGGCCTGGGGGTTTACATTGAGAACCCAGGGTCTGAGATCTGTTTTAGACTGTCTGACCATAATACGGTCCTGCAGACGGAGATCCGGGCGATCACAGAATGTGTGAAGTGGTGTGGTGCTAACTCGAGGTCATCGAGTGTGAACATCTTTACCGACAGTAAAATTGCCATAAGGGCAATAACAACCAGGACGGTAAGGTCACGAACAGTTTTGCAGTGTAAGAAGGAGATTAACGCCTTCTCTGAGGATGGCAAACTGCGCATCATTTGGGTGCCGGGCCATAACCGAGTAAGGGTAAATGAAAGGGCAGTCGATTTGGCGGTGAGGGCCAGAGGACTGCCGTCAATAAACTTGGTTAACCTGAAGCCTTTCGGGTCAACGCAGTCAGAGTTAAGGTAGTGGGCGACGAATGGGCATGCAACATTGTGGAATAGCGAAACGGTCGGTAGGACGGCGAAAATAATATGATGGGATCCAGATCGTGAGAAGACGAGGCTATTACTGAAAGGAAGCAAGAAGGAGGTCAGTATAGCTATTGGTATCATAACGGGACACATAGGACTACGAGCTCACCTATGTAAAATCAGTGCGGCAAGTTAAAGCATGTGTAGGGCATGCGGGGAAGATGATGATACGTTGGAGCATTTCCTTTGTCATAGCCCGGCTTTCGCGTCTAACAGATACCGGCATTTAGGTGGAGACACAATACCAGATACGAACCCACTTAGGGGAGTGGTATTGAAAGCGGTTAAGGATTTTGTAAGTAGCACGGAATTCCTAACATAAAATTTGTAGAGGTTAATTCATAGTTCTAAAGCGCACAACAAGCCATTTACTGGCTTAGGTGTATGTCCATAGTGGCATGGGGCGAATTAATATCTGCACCCTCTTTTCAACATAACCTAACCTACTCGGATCAAGAATATATATACTTTATAGGGTCGGAAATGGATATTTCGATGTGTTGCAAACGGAATGACAAAATGCATACACCGGGCAATGCATAAGGGCAATAACAACCAGGACGGTAAGGTCACGAACAGTTTTGCAGTGTAAGAAGGAGATTAACGCCTTCTCTGAGGATGACAAAATGCGCATCATTTGGGTGCCGGGCCATAACGGAGTAAGGGGAAATGAAAGGGCAGTCGATTTGGCGGTGAAGGCCAGAGGACTGCCGTCAATAAACTTGGTTAACCCGAAGCCTTTCGGGTCAATGCAGTTCGAGTTAAGGTAGTGGGCGACGAATGGGCATGCAACATTGTGGAACAGCGAAACGGTCGGTAGGACGGCGAAAATCCTATGATGGGATCCAGATCGTGAGAAGACGAGGCTATTACTGAAAGGAAGCAAGAAGGAGGTCAGTATAGCTATTGGTATCATAACGGGACACATAGGACTACAAGCTCACCTATGTAAAATCAGTGCGGCAAGTTATAGCATGTGTAGGGCATGCGGGGAAGATGATGAGACGTTGGAGCATTTCCTTTGTCATTGCCCGGCTTTCGCGTCTAACAGATACCGGCACTTAGGTGGAGACACAATACCAAATACGAACCCACTTAGGGGAGTGGTATTGAAAGCGACTAATGATTTTGTAAGTAGCACGGAATTACCAACTTAAAATTTTATTTTTAGAGGTAACTTTATAGAGCGCACAACAAGCTGACTACTGGCTTAGGTGTATGTCCATAGTGGCATGGGGCGGATTAATATCTGCACCCTCCTTTCAACCTAACCTAACCTATTCTGATCAAGAATATATATACTTTATAGGGTCGGAAATGGATATTTCGATGTGTTGCAAACGGAATGACAAAATGCATACACCCTCATCCTACGGTAGTGGGTATAAAATTGCAAATGCAAATTTGCCCATGAACATCCCATTAAGGAACTAGGGCAAACTTTTCACAAATCAATGAGTGCTGTCTAATTCAATTTTGAGCTCAATGATACGAGACCTCCTTTTTATAGCCGAGTCCGAACGGCGTGCCGCAGGGCGACACCTCTGTGGGAAGAAGTTTTTACATGGCAAAGTACCTCACAAATGTCGCCAGCATTAGGAGGGGATAACCACCGCTGAAAATTTTTCTGATGTTGCTTCCAGGATTCGAATCCAGGCGTTCAATATCATAGGCGGACATGCCTACATCTGCGCTACGGTGGCCTATAAAAATGCCAACCGCAATACCTGATAGAGCCTATTGAAGTTATAATATTCCTGGTAATAGAAAGCACGTAGACTGTGTGCCACTCTCGTAATTAATCTTTTGTTAAGCACATTACATTGTACCAGGATGTTGCATTCATTTTTCTTAGTATTTACTAAGTAACAAAGTTGATGAATACTCCACGGGACTCAATTCGATATGGGACTAATTTTTTCCAAGGAATCAGAACTAAATCATTTTGTGATATGAAGGAAACACCTGAGTTACTGTGCAGCAGAGGAAATAACGGCGACATTTAACCTTTTGTTATCGCTAAGCTTCAAAAGCACGTAAGCCAATAAAAAATGAAACCATGCACGAACGCCGCATTTCCCCATGCAAGTGCAAAAACACACATGAGTGAGTTGGTGGTACACAGGTTTGTGTAGAGCTTTGGAAAAGTTTGTACGCATCCAAGACAAAGCACCTGTCCAAGAAGAAAAGTCACCAGTGAATGTGTTAAGGGCAATATTAGCAAATGAGCAATAAAATAGCAAAATTTCCCTTGGCTAAGTTGAACATAACGATTCATAATTTATTGATTGCCCAATTCGCATTTCTAATCAAATAAAGTATTTCTCATTCAAGTTATCATTTTTCACCAGCTACCTCCTATGTGTCTAGAATGTCAAGGTCGAGTTTGATACAGTGGCAAAGGTTTAGCACTGTCATAAGTCAAATGGCAAATATTCACTTCCCTTGCTATTTCCACAAGTCACCAATTAATTTTTACCATTTTCCACTTGCTGGTTTTCCTCTTTCTTTTTGAGTGCTCGAGTTTGTACCATGCTGTGCATTGCTGTTTCTGTTTATCTGTATGCCATTACTACTTCCGTTTCCGCAGACATTTGTTGCCCAACGATTGTCTACTAAATCGCCCAGCCTGAGGAAGGTGTTTAACGGTGTTTTTTGTTTTATTCAGAAGTTAGGCCACCGTTATGGGTTCTCTGTTTAAGATTTATTTGCATGAGGTGTAAATTACTTCGTTGTAGGTCCTTTGGCGTACGCACAAAGTTTTATGTTTCTTCTGAGATTCGCACGTTCTCAACCAACTCCAACTGGAAACTAAGGCGTTTTCGCAATTTATGCTGTTATTTATAAGAGTTTCAAATTGCATCTTCGTGGGAGAGGGCACAAATTTATTTGCGTGATGACTCTCTTTACGTATGCAAGAAAAAAATGTTTAAATTAATCGCCTAAGGATAGGCTAAGAAGTTAATGATTTGTTTGTTTAATATGTACAGGAGAAAAACAACATCTTTATAGCTTATCTAATGTTTAAACAAGAAGAAAGCAAGAAAAGTGTTTGCATGTGTAAGAGAGCGAAAAATTGTTTTTAAATTGAAGGACATTGAAATTTTATTACTCTTATGTCAGCTGTGCTTTAATTTCGAGTACATCTTGCGCCTTAGGATATGCTACAACAATTGCCATTAGAGAGCACAACTAACAACTTTATGGCCGGCATCATTTCTTAGCACAATGTGCTGTAATAAAAGCATTCGGCTGCCTTGTTATACTGGTAGCAGTGCCAAAAGGCTTGATCATCTTTACTGCAGAGACTCCTAAAAATAGGCACTAAAACAGCTTTTATGATTGTAAGTCTTTAGGTTATGCTGAATAACATGGATTGTGGTTTTATTTTAAGACTTGCATTGCGTAACAAGTTACCTCAAAAAAGTAGAAAGGTTATAAAAACAGTACCCTCCTAAGATACTTCATCGCTTTAACATTTAAAATACATCACGTAAAAACGCATTAAATTTGGCCCAGCCAAGACGGTCTATATTTGGATATGAAATTATTTAGGCTGATAAGATACATATTCATGGTCGTGGGTATTCACCACCATGGATATATATTTTATCGATCTATATTCAAATACCACGGGATTAAGGGATTCAAACCATATGAATGGGTCCCTACGGTCCTTGAACTATATAGCGGCTATATGCTCATGACCTCTATGGCTGCTATATATATGGTCCTGAAGATTAAATTGGACAAGAAAATCGAGTGATCTTAAATAACCGACAGTTTCACATTTGTTGAAGTCGACTGAAAAAAGCGCCTATTATGATTAGATTAACAGATTATGGTCAGATTAACACAATATTCACCATGAATGTCGAGGAGCCTAACATAATTCACTCTATTGGCGTGTTATTGGTTTATAAATGCGCCAATAAATGAAGTCTTATTTGCGCATTTATTGCCATGAAGTTTCAGAGAATCGTTAAAAACCCACGTACTTGAGGCGTTCACCTTTTCACCCGTGAACTGCCAACTTTGAATTGATAATACCTCGTCGCATAGCATTTCCAAAGAGAGATACTCACATGGACCCCGCACAAACCAGGGCAGCGAATTTCGATTCTACCTCCTCATCAAAAGCCAGTTCCTCCTTAGTTCGACGGTAGCTAGTCACCGATTCCGCGCAGGCCATTCCCTCAACCTCGATTTTCAGTAGCTCGAAAAATGGCTCATGAACAAGAACGGTAACTGGTTTGCTCATTGTGAAAGAACCCTCCGTGGTATATCTTTATGCCTTCCCAACTTTCGGAATAAGATCGTTTCAGGTATACCAATTCAGAGCTATATTATAAGCATGGAATTTAGTATAGGATTCAAAACTTTCCACCAACCACTTTCACCTCTGGGTGCCCAAGGACAGGACTTTACTGACATAAATCCCAAGTTTCTTGGTCGGTAAGTCTTTTACTAGGATTTCACTTAGAGTTGCCGTCGTGGCACAGATATTTACCTGAAAGATCGTACACTGATCCGATATGTAGATCAACTACGTACGGATATGGAGTGCATGCCGGTAGGCGCCAATCACGTCCCTGACGCCATCTAGAAGACATCAGTAAATACTGAAGTATCATCGTTGTTAAACACAACATCGAATCGATCTCGGTGACAGTTAGTCTAAGGTTTTCCTCAGTCTTGGTTCTACATCTACAGTATACAGAATGGATTTCAACGCTCCAGTGACTTGGACACAGGCCACTCTTTGGACCATAGCGAACTCCTTAATGCCTGTACTCCCATGTACAATAGGATGATGACTTTTTTAAAACCTCATATCCCGGTATCATATTTTGATGAGTATTTACTTAAGATTACATAAAATGATACATATAAAGTGATTCATAAACAAGAAAAAGCATGCTAAGTTCAGCCGGGCCGAATCTTGGGTACCCACCACCATGGATACTGCTAAAACATGGGAGCTATATCTGGTTATAGATCGATTCGGATCGTACTTAGCACTGTTGTTGAGAGTCATAATAGAACACTATATGCAAAATTTCTGCCAAATCGGATTAAAAAGGGTGGCCTCCAGGGGATCAAGTTGTCAAATCGGGAGATCGGTTTATATAGGAGCTATATCAGATTATAGACCGATTTAAATAGTACTTGACACAGCTGTTGGAAACCAATAACAGAACACTATGTCATAATAGAACACTATATGCAAAATTTCAGCCAAATCGGATTAAAAAGGGTGGCCTCCAGGGGATCAAGTTGTCAAATCGGGAGATCGGTTTATATAGGAGCTATATCAGATTATAGACCGATTTAAATCGTTCTTGACACAGCTGTTGGAAACCAAAAACAGAACACTATGTGCAAAATTTCAGCCAAATCTGATAAAAGTTGAGGCTTTCAGGGACTCAAGAAGTCAAATCGGAAGATCGGTTTATATGGGGTTATAGAACGATTTGAACCGTACTTGGGACAGTTGTTAGAAGTCATAATAAAACAGTATTTGTAAAATTTCAGCGATACGGACAAAAATTGCGGCTTCCAGGGACTCAAGAAGTCAAATCGGGACATCAATTTATATGGGAGCTATATCCAAATCTGAACCGATATTGCCCATTTGCAATCCCAATGACCTACATTAATATTAAGTATCTGTGCAAAGTTTTAATCGACTAGCTTTACGCGTTCGACCGATATCGTGAATTCGACAGACGGACGGACGGATGGACGGACGGATGGACGGACGGATGGACGGACGGACGGATAGACGGACGGACGGATGGATGGACGGACGGATGGACGGACGGATGGACGGACGGATGGACGGACGGACGGACGGATGAACGGACGGACGGATGGTCGAACGGACGGATGGACGGACTTGGCAACATCGACTCAGGACGTCGAGACGATCAAGAATATATATACTTTATGGGGTCCTTGTTCAATATTTCGATGTGTTACAAACGGAATGACTAGATTAGTAAACCCCCATCCTATGGTGGTAGGTATATTAAATCCTCGCAGAAGTGGTCCCTCGGCTAATCAGAAAAAATGCGGATTGGAATAAATTTCGGCACACATTCTACACGTCTATCCCTTCTATACCACAAAAGGAAGTGGAAACTATGGAGGATATAGACATAATGGTCAAGCGGATTATAAAGGCCCTGAATGATTCGCTTGTGGCAGCATGTCCTAGTGCCAACCCAAGGGCAAATAGCGACCGCCATTGTGGACCCCAGAGCTGGTTGGTCTAAGGAAGGACTGTAGAAAACTCTTCAACAAAGCAAAAGCCACGATTGGAAAATCTATATGGCTGAGCTAAGAAAATATAAGGGCGAGCTGAGAAAGAAGTTTCGACTCCATTAAGTCGCCATTAAGATGATGTATCACCGGTTGAATAACAAGCTATGTCTGATAGACTGGTTCCCTGGCCTAGTGAGATATACTCTGCTTGTATCAGAATGGTATATATACCTGTAGGATGGGAATTGTAAAGTGGATGAGCTTGCGAGACTAGGAACTACCCTACACATTCCAGGGACACAGGAATCTGTGGGTGTGCTTCTAGCGACATGTAAGCTAAGTTTTCAGAACCAGACCCTTTGGACTACGAATGATAGATGAGGGGGCTGTGAGCATTCCAAAACTATGTGGCCTAATCTAGACTTGACTGCTTTGCTGTCATTGGCTAGAACAGACGTGTCAGTCATTGTGTCCATCATGACAGGTCAGGTATGGTCTGACAGGTCTAATCGGAAAACATGCTGACAGACTGAAGGTTGCCAGCAACGACTTTTGCAGAAGCTGTGAGGACATCGAGGAAGAAGAAAGAACACCTTCTGTGTGTGTGTCCCGCACTAGAAGTCAGAAGGAGTTCCACTTTAGGTTCTCTTTTCTTTGAGAACCTGTCTAGTTTAGCGTATGTGAACATTCGCAAGTTATTAGGCTTTTTAAAGCGATCTGGATGGTTCAACGGTAGGAACTAGAAGGCTTCTTCATTGTTCTGTTCGTGTGAGCCTAATGGCAGACTGCCACTAAAATCAACCTAACCTAACCTAAGAGCGTGCTAAGTTTGGCCGGGCCGAATCATGGGATAGATTTAATTGAAGGGCATAATTTTTGTTTGTTTCTCTTTTGAGACGAGCTCAGTGATCGGAGATTGCAAATGAAAAAGGAAAGCCAAAGATAGCAACACACACCAACCACTATGGGACGCCTTACGTCTTTGGTTAGAAGACTTTTCAACCATATTGGGTGTGATGGCTTTAAGGGCCGTGCGTTGGTATGTTGTATTTGAATCGTATTAATAGCGAAAACGCATCTATGATACAATTACCACATTAACCACACTCGACAACCTTGTCTATTACGTGTACTTTTTCCGAGTGCACGTGTTTTTATGTAATGACAGAATTTTTTGCTGTGGCAATTACACTTCTTCCGTAGTACACATGATTCTGTGCATTTGTTGGAAGTTGTATTGATGGCTTCGAACGCTAGACAACGGCAACAGCTCGCGCTGTTGCTCCGTGTGCACAGGTTCGAGTCCCGGTAGGGCTTTGATAAATTTTTTTCCATTTTTCAAGTTTTTTTGCCTGTTAGGACGAAGATCATTAAATTTTACGATTTTTGTTTGTTTCTCTTTCGAGACGAGCTCAATGATCGGAGATTGCAAACGGAAAAGGAAAGCCACAGATAGCAACACACACCAACCTATAAGGGCAAAATTTAACTCCATATACCAAGCTTCGGTCAAAGCGATAAAAATTAAAGCTTCTAGGAACCGAACACGTATAGTCGAAAGACCGGTTTATATGGGAGCTATATCGGGTTATAGAGTGATTTGTATCATGCTTGGCACAGTTGTTGGAAGTCGTAACAGAACACCGAATGCAAAATTTCAGCCAAATCGGACAAAATTGCGGCTTGTAAGGACTATAGAATTCAAATTGGTAGATCGGTTTATATGAAGAGCTATATCAAGTTATAGACCGATTTGGACCGTACTTGGCACAGTTATTGGAAGTCATAACAGAACACTTCATGCAATTTTCGGCCAGATTGGATACAAATTGCTGCTTACAGGGGCTCAAGAAGTTAAATTGGCAGATCGGTTTATATGGAAGCCAAATCAGGTTATAGACCAATTTGGACCGTAATTGGCACGGTTGTTGAAAGTCATAGCAGAACACTGCGTGCAAATGTTAAGCCAAATCGGACGAAAATTTGTGGCTTCCAGGGGCTCAAGAAGTCAAATTGGCAGATCGGTTTATTTGAGAGCTACATCACGTTATTGACCGATTGGGACCGTATTTGACACATTGGTTGAAAGTTATAACAGAACACTGTGTGCAAAATTTCAGCCAAATCAGACAAAAATTGCGGCTTCCAGGGGCTCAAGATGTAAAATCGGGAGATTGGTTTATATGAGAGCTATATCCAAATATAAACCAATTTAGCCCATTTGCAATCCCAAACGACCTCCATCAATGTTAAGTATATGTGCAAGATTTCAAGCAGCTAGCTTTACGCGTTTGACCTCTATCGTGACTTTGACAAACGGACATAGCTAGATCGACTCAGGATGTCGAGACGATCAAGAATATATAGACTTTATGGGTTCCTAGATCATTATTTCGAAGTGTTGCAAACGGAATAACTAGACTAGTATACCCCCATTGTTCAGACACTTAGCTTAAGGCTAAGTCCTATTTCTAGAGCTAAGGCTCAGAGATGACAGAGTGAAACTCAGGTTCCTTTTCTTCACCACAGGGGACACACTTCACCATGTAAAACCCAGCGAGACTGTGCTTACTTATGGCAATGCCGAAAGAACGGAGACAAAAAATGAGTTCAAATTCGGACTTACATTAGCTTTATTGATGATCAACGAGATGTGATGGGCTGTAGCGGAAAGAGATCGAGGGTCGCTGCCATAGTATACAAGACACCACGGTCCACAGCATAAAGAAAGAAAAAGGGAAATGGAGTTGCCAGCTGTAAGGGGTTCACTTGCCTGCTTGATTTTTCTTTGAAAAGGCCCAATCAAACTGGCTTGAATTGTTTCTATGATTGTGCTATTTGCCATCATACACGGCGCCATCTACATTTGAAGTTGCTAGCGATAAATCGATTAGATTTTTATGCCATTGGGCTGTTGAGTTTTTTTTTCTTGCTTTGCTTACCACTAGCCTGGAAGTTCGTAGATCGGCTTCCGCGTCGAGAAGGTTTCATTACCTCGGAATTAACTTTACTCGGCCATTTTGTCATTAGATCCACACCAGTGAAGTTTTCTTAAAATTTAATTATATTTGGAGGAAGTCACAGTAATTTTTTTTCCTTTGTGTCTTAATATTTTTTTTTATGACTGATTCGGTGAATTTGCCAGCCAAATTAGTCCTATTCGGTGGTGGGAAAAAAATTTCTTTTGATTTCTATAATCATACCGGATCTGATTGGGCAATTTTCCATTAAAAGTTTTTTTATATAATTGGTATCGGTGCCATCTCGCAGAAGCGGTGAGTCTGTTTAATTCTGCCTGGCAGAGAAAGGGAATAATTTGATTTGTGTCTTTTATTCTCTCTTATTAGGATTGGCACCAAACTCTGAATAAAACTCATTTATAGAAAGGTGTCAAGAAGGCACTAGTTTATGTATTTGGATCACGCATTGAGTGCAGAAATACAGGAATGCCCAGCACTGGTAACGGCTCCCCACCATTCAGTCACATTAATTGAGCTTTAAGTATCAGATCGACCACATTGGAGAGTACATGTCATACAGTGCTATAAGATAAGAAGCAACAAGAATTAAATTTTTATGAAAGCCGTGTCTAGAACTCCCCGTGGTTTATTAAACTCGTTTGAAATTTGTGGGAGCTTGTGTAATTGGCCGCTAAAGATTACGAGAACTGGGAAAATTGTGATTTAATCTTGAACCATCAAGTAGTGCAGCAATTTGATGGTATGAAGGCGAAATTTGTAATACGAGAAGTACCCAAGAAATTCTGCAGACTGGCGTAGATATGCTGATTTTTGTGGATTTTTAGAAATGAGGAGGTTTTCCTATTTTCTTTTTTTTATAGTTTAATTAATAATTTTGGTCTTAAGCTGTTTTTTTTTATTACATGTTAAACAACGTTTTGCCTCTTATATCTAAAGTTTTAAGTGCTTAATTAAATAACTTTTTATTTCCCCTTGCCTTATATCCATAACATATTAATAACATACATTACATCTGGTTACAAGCAAAACAGGTAAACGCACGAATGCACATACATATTTTTTTTTGTATCATACATATGTACATACACTCTGTTCTGCTTGTAGCTAGACTTTGACAACAATTGAAACATACAGTCAATAATAATTGTCGCTTTGCAGGTCAATGTCTATCAACATTGTAGCCGAAACACCAGCCAATAGATCGATATTGTCATATTCTGTAAATTACTCCCCCATACACAGCCACCAGCGCTCATCGAAAGGCCTTTCGACGTTGGAGCAACATTTTTTTTGTATGGCATGCTGAATGTGAGTAATGTTTATTTATTCTCTTTATATTCTATATTGCAACTTGGGTGACAATATCTGTTTCTTGATGAGCGTTTAAACACATTAGAGTGGGTAATAATTTTCGGTTATGAAACGTTTGGTTGAATATTTTTGCATATAAATTTTAAGACTTTTAGATGCTAATAAGTTAATTTGTTTTTTTTTATATACTGGCACACTAAGTAATCTTTTTTCCTGTTATAAAATTTAAGAATATGATTAAAGCCCAACTTAACTTACTAGTAATAACTAAAATACCATGAAAATTACTTATGGATTTAATAAACCTAAAATGGATTTGAACTAACTCGTTTAAGCATCCTGTTTGATTTGCCGATGG
The DNA here is from genome assembly GCF_963082655.1 of Stomoxys calcitrans. Classification (NCBI taxonomy): domain Eukaryota; kingdom Metazoa; phylum Arthropoda; class Insecta; order Diptera; family Muscidae; genus Stomoxys; species Stomoxys calcitrans. The sequence continues at coordinate 79,568,729 of NC_081554.1, forward strand.
GCTAGATAGTTAGGCCACTGTGATGTTAGGGGTCTTAGGAACAGATTTGTATTTCGGTTGGCATTCCTATGACCAGGCTGGGAGGGCAATATGGACGAATCACCACCTTTACGTCTGTCCAAAGAAATGGACCAACGAAATCACTGCCTACATTTTCCCCCTTTATCCTCTTTCCTTTTTGCACGTATAAATAAAGTAATTTAATTGTAGCGAACAAATGGCTAGAGAAGCATCGAACCTATCCCTCCGACGAGCTAGTAGGCCGGTCCCATATACGTGCGCTAGCTTCTAGAACCACAAACTTCCTTCAGACTTTCGGTTATATGCTACATATTAAATTATTTTTGGCGCCCAACGTGGGGCCCGAATGAGATTTCCTTCTTTTATTACCACCATTTGGATCCTCAGGATTTGAAATAAACGTTCGGCTCTCTACAAAATATTTTTTTTTCACTTCTCTGTACTATTTCTGTTAAAATTTTCCTCTTTTCTATTTCGTGATTATTTCACAATAAGGATTTTATAAAGGATCAAGAATTGAATATCCATTCCTTTTCTACCTATTTTTGACAATAATCTCCCTTGAACTATCTACGAAGGTGTTGTTATATTTGTTATAAACTGGATGGAATGCAGTTTCTGGACAGTTGTGCTGGATCTGACCACAGCTTGTATCGAATTTACGACACTATACTATCCTTACCATCACCTGGATTTTGGAACCAAATAGATTCCATCCGGTCTGGTGCTACTTTTGTTGTCTGTCTCTCTCTATAAACTTTATTTTCTTTTTATTGGCGTAGGTTTTGTGGACATTTTTTTTTTATCATTTTAAGTGGCAAACCTATTCTAAATTTCGGTAAGATCAAACAGGATGACAACTACATGCATAATTTTAATTTGAAATTATCTTATTTTTGGCTTAGTTTTTCATTCTATTCAAATGTTAGATATAATTTGAAATTTTTGTGGATAAACTGATTAAAGAGAATTATAATATCGAAGCCCTTGAGGGATAACTTGTCCCTTTGGACACTCATAGAGAGAAATTCTGAGGAATACATCTATTGGATAAATTGGAAAGGATTAAAGAAAGGGAAAGATTACATATATATACATTTTCTGAGTATTCAGAAAGAACATTTTTGAATTATTTACACTGATTTTTTATATGCCAAGATAATTAGTTTTGAGCGTTTTTTTTTACGTTCATTGGTATCTATTTTTTTATTTTGGTTTTAAATTTTTTTTTTGCAGTTAACTCGATTTTTGGTTTAATTTCTGTTTGTTTTGATCTTCATTAGTTATGGCTACTAATACGGTTGATAAGGGTGCGAATGAGGTTAGGGTAGATGATGTTATTACATGCAATGCTTGTGGCGAATCGATAGCTTCCGCCTCGTCGGTACGGAAGATCGCATGTGGCCATATTTTCCATAAGGCTTGTTTGGATAGGGCAATCAAGACAAGGCCTTTCTGTCCTATATGTGACACAAGGATTGTCACGGAATCAGGTACCTCGAGTGCAGCCCCCGTTAAGACAAGGTCTCAGGCAAAGCAGGCCAATAATCCGGTTTCGTTGGCCACAGGTCCGGCTCAGAATGTAGGCAGTGCAGATATGACTGGCAATGCTGCTAACGTAGCACAGACACAAGGAATCACACAGTTGGTAACAGACCTCGCTTCGGCCCAACAGGCACAGTTCATGGCTGACTTTAGTGCTCAAATGAGTCAAATTATAGAAAGGCAAATTGCATCAAGTTTCGCGGCATTAGGAGTTTCAAATTCACCCGATGGCCCATCTCGGCAACGTCAGACCTCCCCACAGCAAATGCAGACACTCCCTGTTGTTGAGAACCGTACATTTAGGGAACTTTTTGGTATAACACCGCATATAGATCAACCTGGGGGCTCTCAGAATAGGCATCCCCCGTCTAATGCTCAAGCTGTTCTAAATACGTCCTCCTATGGCAGCTCTTCGTCTTCTGACTTGACTTCTCGTCCAGATAAGGTCTTACAGATAATATCCAACTGGAAGCTAAAGTTTAATGGTGGTCAGAATGGTATCTCGGTTGACAATTTTATTTATCGGGTTGAGGCATTGACCGCTCAGACTCTGCAAGGTAACTATGATTTGCTCTGTGGGAATGCTAGTTCGTTGTTCGATGGCAAAGTGAATGATTGGTTTTGGCGGTATCATCGCTCAGTAAATTGTATCCGGTGGCAAGATTTGTGCAGAGCTCTTCGTGAGCAGTATCAGGACTCTAGGACGGATGTTGATTTACGAGAGTTGATACGGGAGCGCAAGCAAAAGCCCAACGAATCCTTCGATAGTTTCTATGATTCTATAGTATCTCTGACCGATAGGCTTAGGACCCCATTATCTGATGGGTTGTTGGTGGAAATCCTTAGGAGAAATTTACTGCCCGAAATCCAACATGAGATCTTGAATATAGAGATAAGATCGTTGCAGCACTTGCGCGACACATGCAGGAGACGTGAGTTTTTTATGCAGGATATGCGCCGTAGGCACGGGTTGGCTATTTCGAAACCTGTTCCAATACCCAAGAGATTATCTGAACTAGATGCTGACGAGAATGTTGTATTGACAGATCCACCTGATGAGATTTCGGCGATTAATTTTGTATGCTGGAACTGCGGGCAGGGTGGTCATCGATATCAAGATTGCCTTGAGGAGAGAACAATCTTTTGTTATGGTTGTGGAGCTCCCAATACATATAGACCAAACTGCGCGAAATGTGCTTCAAAAAACGGTCGATTTTGTGCACAAAGGAGTGCACATACGTCGAGCAGAGCGCAGACCGCAGAGATAGAATAGAGATATTGAAACGACCCGCTAACCTTTCTACTACTAATACCCCATATATAACCAGCTCAGACCCCAGTGACAGGAGTTTTCCCAGGAGAATGTCCGAAAGTAATTCCACAAATAAGGAACTATTTCCTTTTAAACCCCTGCACGTCCGCATTAGGGAATACAACCAGGCTCGAGATAGGATATTCAACGATTGTGGCAAGAAAAGAAAATCAGCTCTACGCATGAAAACTTTCTGGGGTAGAGTAAAGATTTTTAATAGGAAGTTAGTTTCCTCTATTTTGAACCGCCCATCCGATGTTCGTCCCTATGCCGAAGTCACCCTTTTTGGGAAAAGGATGCTTGGCCTCTTGGACACAGGCGCTTCTATTACATGCATTGGTTCGGACGCTGCACGAAATTTTTTGGAGTCAGGTGCGCCTTTCAAGAAGCTTAAATCTACTGTCCAGACGGCTGATGGAAAGGGACAGAATGTTGTTGGGTATACGAAGGCTTTTGTTACATTTAGAGATAGTGAGATGCCCATAACCGTTTTTATAGTGCCAGGTTTGGATAAGGACCTCTTTCTTGGAATAGATTTCTGGGAGATGTTTAATTTGTTGCCCGCTGAATTTCGAAACGATAGAATATCCTCTTCGTCCAGTTTAGGCGAAATTTCCACTCAAATACCCTTGACAAATTCTCAAAAACTTCGGCTCGATCGTTTGGTGTCCCTTTTTCCTTCGTATTCAAAGGAGGGGTTAGGAAGGACTGACGTGCTGTGCCACAGCATTGACACCGGAGACGCCAAGCCGATAAAACAACGCCATTTTCCCGTGTCCCCTGCCATCGAAAAACTGATATACGAGGAGATAGACCGCATGATAGCGTTAGATGTGATAGAGGAATCAAATAGTCCCTGGTCTTCTCCTGTGGTTCTACACAGGAAGCCAGGTAAAAACAGGTTATGTCTTGATAGCAGGAAATTAAACTCGGTCACCATAGGCGATGCTTACCCCTTGCCCCAAATTGACGGCATTCTGAGCAGGTTACCCAAAGCTCAATTTATAACTAGCCTTGATCTAAAGGATGCCTTTTGGCAGATTCCTTTAGACCAGAAGTCACGAGAAAAGACAGCATTTACCGTCCCGGGGAGGCCGTTGTACCACTTTAAGGTTATGCCCTTCGGGTTGTGTAACGCTCCCCAGACCATGTCCCGTTTGATGGATAAGGTCATACCTCCGGATTTAAGGGCGGAAGTGTTTGTCTACCTTGATGATCTTCTGGTCATATCGGAATCTTTCGAGAGGCATCTACAGGTACTAGGCTCTGTAGCTAACAAGATTCGTGAATCTGGTCTTACCATTAACATTGAGAAAAGCCATTTTTGTGTCCCAGAAGTAAAGTATTTAGGCCATGTGGTGGGTAATGGGGTTATTCGAACCGATCCGGAAAAAGTGTCCGCCATCACTGAGTTTCCTGCACCGAGATCGGTAAAACAAGTTCGCAGGTTTTTAGGCATGACAGGATGGTATAGAAAGTTTATCAGGGACTATGCATCTATTACTACGCCTATAACTGATTTGTTAAAAGGTAAAAAGAAATTTGTATGGACCGAGGAAGCCCAAAAAGCTTTTGAGGTTTTAAAGTCTCACTTGTGCTCAGCACCTGTTTTACATAGCCCCAATTTCTCGCAGCCTTTTTATATACACTGCGATGCCAGCAAAACAGGTATAGGAAGCGTACTGGTACAGAAGAATGCGGAGGGTGAAGAAGTTCCTATCGCCTTTATGTCGAAGAAACTCAACAAAGCCCAACGCAACTATTCGGTTACCGAACAGGAATGCTTAGCAGCAATGCTAAGTGTTAAAAAATTTAGACCATATGTCGAAGGACATGAGTTCACTATCATCACTGACCATGCGTCATTGAAGTGGCTCATGTCCCAGACTGATCTAAGTACAAGGTTGGCTCGGTGGGCTTTAAAACTTCAGGGATACAAATTTAACATTCAGCATAGGCGCGGTAGTTTGAACATAGTCCCTGACACACTTTCTAGGGCCAATACGGAGGACATGTCCGCTCTAGGTCTGCAAAGTCTGTCTGCCATTGATGTTGACTCTGGGTTCTTCGTAGACTTAAACTCTACGCATTTTAAGTCGGATGAGTACCGACACCTGCTGGACCAAATGGGAAGGAATAAAGAACAATTTCCCGACATTAGAATTGTGGACGGATATTTATATCGACGGACTGAACATGCGACTGGTGAACAGATTCACGATGATCTTGTATGGAAGCTTTGGGTACCGCGAGAATTAGTATCTGATGTGCTAAGGAGAGCACACGATAATCCGTTGTCGTCACATTGTGGAATAAATAAAACTCTAGCCAGAATCCGTCAATTTTTCTTTTGGCCCAACTTGGCCGTTGACGTTAAAGAGTACGTTAATAGTTGCGAGGTGTGTAAATCTGTAAAGCATCCGAATATAGTTCTTCGACCTCCAATGGGTAAGACCCCTGAAACCTGTAGGTTTTTCCAGAAACTCTATGTTGATTTTTTAGGTCCGTATCCCCGAACAAGAACAGGTCATATAGGCATCTTTATAGCTCTGGACCACTTCTCTAAATTTCCATTCCTTAAACCAATCAAGAAGTTTACCTCAGACATTGTCGTGAAGTACCTTGAGGGTGACCTTTTTCACACCTTTGGGGTACCAGAAACCATCGTATCCGACAATGGTTCCCAATTTAAATCGGTTGGTTTTAATCAGCTATTGAAAAGATATGGCGTTAGTCATGTTTATACGGCCATCCACTCCCCTCAGGCCAACGCTTCGGAGAGGGTCAATCGCTCTGTATTAGCTGGTATAAAATCCTACATTGAACCCAACCAAAGGAACTGGGACGAGTTGTTAAGTAGCATATGTTGCTCATTGCGTTCATCGAAACATTCGGCTATTGGTACCTCCCCCTATTATTTGGCATTTGGACAGAACATGATCACCAATGGTGCAGTGTACCCTTTACTTCGCCAGCTGGAACTGTTAGAAGACCGTTCTGTTAGGTTTGATCGGAACGATTCAAGGGACATCATGGCTAAAAGGGCTGCTGAATCTGCTCAGAGGCAATTCTTGAGGAATGAGAAGGTCTACAATCTGCGTTCAAGGGAAATATCTTACAATGTAGGACAGGAGGTGTACCGTAGGAACTTTAGGCAAAGTAACTTCGAGCAGGGTTACAATGCGAAGCTCGCTCCTACGTTTCTTAAGGCGCGTGTAAGGAAGAAGATCGGTAATTCTTACTATGAGCTAGAAGATCTCAGGGGTAATTCAGTAGGAACCTACCATGCCAAGGACATCCGTCAATAGGTCGCTTTTGAATGTATTTGTTCGGCAAGTGGTATCAGCTTCTGGTTGAACACCCCGAAGTCTGATTTTGGCTGGGGGGATTGTAAGGGGTTCACTTGCCTGCTTGATTTTTCTTTGAAAAGGCCCAATCAAACTGGCTTGAATTGTTTCTATGATTGTGCTATTTGCCATCATACACGGCGCCATCTACATTTGAAGTTGCTAGCGATAAATCGATTAGATTTTTATGCCATTGGGCTGTTGAGTTTTTTTTTCTTGCTTTGCTTACCACTAGCCTGGAAGTTCGTAGATCGGCTTCCGCGTCGAGAAGGTTTCATTACCTCGGAATTAACTTTACTCGGCCATTTTGTCATTAGATCCACACCAGTGAAGTTTTCTTAAAATTTAATTATATTTGGAGGAAGTCACAGTAATTTTTTTTCCTTTGTGTCTTAATATTTTTTTTTATGACTGATTCGGTGAATTTGCCAGCCAAATTAGTCCTATTCGGTGGTGGGAAAAAAATTTCTTTTGATTTCTATAATCATACCGGATCTGATTGGGCAATTTTCCATTAAAAGTTTTTTTATATAATTGGTATCGGTGCCATCTCGCAGAAGCGGTGAGTCTGTTTAATTCTGCCTGGCAGAGAAAGGGAATAATTTGATTTGTGTCTTTTATTCTCTCTTATTAGGATTGGCACCAAACTCTGAATAAAACTCATTTATAGAAAGGTGTCAAGAAGGCACTAGTTTATGTATTTGGATCACGCATTGAGTGCAGAAATACAGGAATGCCCAGCACTGGTAACGGCTCCCCACCATTCAGTCACATTAATTGAGCTTTAAGTATCAGATCGACCACATTGGAGAGTACATGTCATACAGTGCTATAAGATAAGAAGCAACAAGAATTAAATTTTTATGAAAGCCGTGTCTAGAACTCCCCGTGGTTTATTAAACTCGTTTGAAATTTGTGGGAGCTTGTGTAATTGGCCGCTAAAGATTACGAGAACTGGGAAAATTGTGATTTAATCTTGAACCATCAAGTAGTGCAGCAATTTGATGGTATGAAGGCGAAATTTGTAATACGAGAAGTACCCAAGAAATTCTGCAGACTGGCGTAGATATGCTGATTTTTGTGGATTTTTAGAAATGAGGAGGTTTTCCTATTTTCTTTTTTTTATAGTTTAATTAATAATTTTGGTCTTAAGCTGTTTTTTTTTATTACATGTTAAACAACGTTTTGCCTCTTATATCTAAAGTTTTAAGTGCTTAATTAAATAACTTTTTATTTCCCCTTGCCTTATATCCATAACATATTAATAACATACATTACATCTGGTTACAAGCAAAACAGGTAAACGCACGAATGCACATACATATTTTTTTTTGTATCATACATATGTACATACACTCTGTTCTGCTTGTAGCTAGACTTTGACAACAATTGAAACATACAGTCAATAATAATTGTCGCTTTGCAGGTCAATGTCTATCAACATTGTAGCCGAAACACCAGCCAATAGATCGATATTGTCATATTCTGTAAATTACTCCCCCATACACAGCCACCAGCGCTCATCGAAAGGCCTTTCGACGTTGGAGCAACATTTTTTTTGTATGGCATGCTGAATGTGAGTAATGTTTATTTATTCTCTTTATATTCTATATTGCAACTTGGGTGACAATATCTGTTTCTTGATGAGCGTTTAAACACATTAGAGTGGGTAATAATTTTCGGTTATGAAACGTTTGGTTGAATATTTTTGCATATAAATTTTAAGACTTTTAGATGCTAATAAGTTAATTTGTTTTTTTTTATATACTGGCACACTAAGTAATTTTTTTCCTGTTATAAAATTTAAGAATATGATTAAAGCCCAACTTAACTTACTAGTAATAACTAAAATACCATGAAAATTACTTATGGATTTAATAAACCTAAAATGGATTTGAACTAACTCGTTTAAGCATCCTGTTTGATTTGCCGATGGGCTAGATAGTTAGGCCACTGTGATGTTAGGGGTCTTAGGAACAGATTTGTATTTCGGTTGGCATTCCTATGACCAGGCTGGGAGGGCAATATGGACGAATCACCACCTTTACGTCTGTCCAAAGAAATGGACCAACGAAATCACTGCCTACATTTTCCCCCTTTATCCTCTTTCCTTTTTGCACGTATAAATAAAGTAATTTAATTGTAGCGAACAAATGGCTAGAGAAGCATCGAACCTATCCCTCCGACGAGCTAGTAGGCCGGTCCCATATACGTGCGCTAGCTTCTAGAACCACAAACTTCCTTCAGACTTTCGGTTATATGCTACACAGCTGGCCGATGATAATACTGGTTTTAATACACATTTCACTTTAGGAATTCAAAGTAGGCTAATTCGTTCATAATAATTGAAATTCAATAAAAAAATTAAAAATGATTGTTATAACTAAAAAACAATGGTAAATGCATCAATCCATTCAACACCCATCCTATGGTGGTGAGTATAACTAATTGGTATTTCGAAAATTTCAATAATTTTTTTTTAATTAAATTAAATTAAAATTTCAAAAATTGCAATCATTTTTGTAATCGGATCAACAAAAATTTTCAATCATTATTTTAATTGAAATTTTTTTCTATCACACATTTTTCAAAAACTGTGATTGATATTATCATTTTTGTGATTGAAGTGGTTGAAACCAATTTTGTTTTCTGTGTATACAGCTAAACTATAATGGAATGCTAAATTATTGGCATAAGTTGAAGTGGCGTTAAATCATTTGAGTTCACACTTCCATGTCAACCCACATCTCATCACAAAAAGCTATGCATACGTACTCATATAATAGTCATTGGCTGACCATTATTTATTTTCTAGCTGAAAATCATAATTTATTATGACATATTCAGCAAACACTAAATCTCAAGTCTGTTTTCTTAAGCTCAAATCTATGCTAAATATTTTCAGATATGTTGGAATGTGCAATAACTATTGGCATATGCTTGCCATGTATGTGCCCAAAAACACATTCCTTAAAAAGTTGAAAAATTTATTTGCATTGCAAAAATGATATCATTAACAAAACGGCACTTAAAAAGTGGGGGAAAAAATTATACGACAATTGAACCCAATCATATGGACAAGCTTAAATTTGAAAAAATAAATGTTTGAAAAAAACCTTGTCTGTTTTTTTTTCTCTCTAAAGAAATCTAACAAGAGGAAAGATAAAAAACGAAAAGAAACAGCTACAACTACGCCGCAGACGCAAAACAAGGGTATCGCATGATTAATGTGCCTACAGTAGATGTATCTGGTTATAAATACAACGTGGGAGGATACATATACAACACGATTCTCAATTCAGTACAACAGTCATGATAAAAGATACAGGGATATTCGGAGACGTAGATGCCATTGGTTGAACAATACCAATGCTGCTGAATAGCGAGTCCCAAGCAAAAACTGCTGAGCTTCTTACAAAAGAATAACACACAAAAAAATCCTTCGAATGGCAGAGAAACTATTGGAAAGGCCAAATCGTAAAAGAATGGATGGTATTTTAAAAATATTTCACTCGCTTGACAGTTATAAACAAGACCAAAAGGCATTAGAGAAATGAAAAAGTCAACTGCATAAAAAGAAAACTAAACATAGTCTCCATGTAGCTACTTGAAGACCAACAAGGAGCAAAGGTCGTTTTTGATGTAAATCTGGTTAATGTCACGATGTTTATCCAGATATGTATAATAAATTGCAGCTTTCAAATGATTATTGTAAACGGGAAATAAACCATCAAAGGTTTATGGCCAATGTAATTGTTATACCTATCACCTCGACCATTCCGATTGCATGTTACAATAGGTAAGCTTAGTATGGAAGTCTTAAAATAGTTTCACTTAGATAAGTTAAGTCCATTTTGATAGCGTCAAAACTTTTGGTGGGAATCGAATATTTGACCTTCGCACGGGAAAACTGAGCATGGGCTTTTCAAGTACGCACTTCGAGCCATTGTGACCAAGATACAACGGGACAACATTAATCATTATGAATCCATATTTAATAGTGCAATTGGAAGCAAGCAAAAATGGGCACAAATCCGTAATATTGGTATATTGAATAGCAGCAAATAACAAAAACATTAACGTCAACGAGCTTAACGCCGTCTTTATAAACATTCCAATTGACCATGTAATCCCTGAAGAGCCTATTTATCCTAATATCGTGCAAAATATAGAACGATTTGAACCATATATAACACGAATGTCGAAAAGACTAACATAAGTCACTGTGTCAAATTTCATCGAAAACTGATTATAAATGCGCTTTTTATGGGGCCAAGACTTTAAATCGAGAGATCGATCTATACGGCAGATATATCCAAATCTGCATAGATCTAGGCCTAATTGCAGAAAGATATCGAGGGGCACCACACAACTTACTGTCCCAAATTTCGGCAACATTGGACAATAAATGCGCCTTTTATGGGTCCAAAACCTTAAATCAAGAGATCGGTCTATATGGCAGCTATATCCTAATCTGGATCGATCGGGGCCAAAGTGAAGAAGGATGTCGAGGGGCTTACCACAACTCTCTGTTCCAAATTTCGGCGACATCGGACAACAAATACGCTTTTTATGGGCCCAAGACCTTAAATCGAGAGATCGATCTATATGGCAGCTATATCCACATCTGGACCTATCTGAACCAAATTGAAGAAGGATATCGACTAGACTAACGTAACTCACTGTCCCAAACTTCGACGACATCTGACAATAAATGCGCCTTTTAATGGCCCAAAACCTTAAATCGAGAGATCGGTCTAAATGACAGCCATTTCCCAATCTGGACCGATCTGAACCACATTGCAGAAAGATGTCGACTGGCCTAACACAATTCACTGTCCCAAAATTATCCAAATATCGAAATCTGCACCGGTCTAGGCCTAATTTCAAAAAGATGTCGAGGGGCACCACACAACTTACTGTCCCAAATTTCGGCGACATCGAAAAATAAATGCGCCTTTTATGAGTCCTTAAATCGAGAGATCGGTCCATAGGCAGCTATATCCAGATCTGGACCGACCTAGGCCAAATTAAAGAAGAATGTTGATGGATCTAACACAACTCACTGTCCCAAAGTTCGGCGACATCGAACAATGAATGCGCCTTTTATAAGCCCAAAACCTTAACTCGAGAGTTTGATCTATTGTATATGGCAGCTATATCCAAATCTGGACCGATCTGGGCCAAATTAAAGAAGAATGTCGATGGGTCAAACACAACTCACTTTCCCAAATTTTGGCAAAATCGGACATTAAATGTGGCAATATCGGACTAAAAGATATAGTCCGATATTGCTCATCTTCGAACCTGCTTATGGGCAAAAAAAAAAAAAAAAAATCTGTGCAAAGTTTCAGCTCAATATCTCTATTTTTAAAGACTGTATCGTGATTTCAACAGACAGACGGACGGACATGGCAAGATCGTCTTAAATTTTTAGCGACGATCAAGAGTATATATACTTTATAGGACGGAAAATAGATATTTCGATGAGTTGCAAACGGAATGACAAAATTAATATACCCCCATCCTTCGGTGGTGGGTATAAAGACGATCGAGAGTTTCGGCCAATAGCGATTTTACCATATTTGTCTAAAGTCTTTGAAAAAATTCTTCATAACAAAATACAGAGTTATCTGAACAAGACTGACCTCTTGACCACTCAACAATCCGAATTTAGGCCAAGTATGATTAGGTTTAAGTGGCAGACTGCCATCAGACTCAGTTAGACGTTTTCGTCCATTGTGATACCACAGGAACAGAAGAAGGAAGATGCCTTCCTACCGTTCCTAACTTTGAATTATCCATATGACTTTAAAAAGCCCAACAACTTGCGAATGTTCACATCCGCTAACTCAGACAGATTCTCAAAGAAATGAGAACCTAAAGAGCTTCTGACTGCTAGTGCGAGACACACACACAGAAGGTGGTCTACAGTCTCTTCTTCTTCGATGTCCTCATAGCTTCTGCAAAAGTCGTTGCTGGCAACCTTCAGTCTGTCAGCATGTTTTCCGATTACACAGTGACCTGTCATGACGGACACAATGACTGAAACGTCTGTTCTAGCCAATGACAGCAAAGCAGTAGAGCTCTTCAAGTTTAGATTAGGCCACACAGTTTTGGAATGCTCACAGCCCCTCTTTGTGATCGTCTATCATTCGTTGTAGGCCAAAATATACTAACAACAGTTCTAATAGTTCAGATTTACTGCCACTGAAAAGAGGTGTCCCACAAGGCTCTATTCTTGGGCCACTACTCTATTCTTGGGCCACTACTCTATTCTTGGGCCACTACTCTATTCTTGGGCCACTACTCTATTTTATGTATGCAAATGATTTGTCAAATGAAATATGCATATGTATGCCGATGATGTACAACTGTATTTATCAGCCAACTCCGATCGCTTTGATGCTTGTGTACATCATCTCAACCTTGATCTTTCCAGGGTATTATGTACTACAACAAACTGTCTTTTACTAAATCCGAGTAAATCGAACGACAATTATTATTCGAAATAGGAATGCCACCATTAATTCCTACAACACCATACAACTAGGAACTTTATCTATCGAGATTGTTGATAAGGCCAAGAATCTGGGCATAATAACCAATGAACGCTTGAACTGGTCGGACCAAATCTACTGTGCAAAGCTTACTCAACGATTAGGAATCTTTGGCCAACGCAAGCATTTACTCCCATAAACATTAGAATACTTCTAGTAAATAGCTACATTTTACCCACACTGCTCTACGGTGCCGAAACTCCCACGCGAAAGTTTTCACAAAATCAATTTTTTATTCGTACAATCAGTCTCTGGAATCAACTCGCAGATGTCGTTCACACCATTAGCAAGTCATGTAGTTTTAAGAGCAAAATATTTTCATACAACTCATAAACATGACCTAATTTGACATATCAATTTTAAAGCTCTTATAAATTAGTAATGCTCTCACAAATTATTAATGTTGTATATAGTATGTCCCATATTTTACATTTTTAATTTTTTATAATCCTTTTATAATCTTTGCATCTCGAAACATAATCTTGTAACCATAACACCATCACTCCAGTACTTAAATTTATGGGTTAGCTAACACTTCCATAACTTGGTTCATGTCTGATATTGTGTCCCCACCCAAGTGCCGGTATCTGTTAGACGCAAAAGTCGGGCAATGACAAAGGAAAATCACCAACGTCTCATCATCTTCCCCGCATGCCGAACACATGCTATCACTTTCCGCACTGATTTTATATAAGTGAGCTCGTAGTCCCATGTGTCCCGTTATGATACCAATAGCTATACTGACTTCATTCTAACTTCCTTTCAGCAATAGCCTCGTCTTCTCACGATCTTGATCCCCCCATAGGATTTTCGACCGTTTCGCTGTTCTACAATGTTGCATGCTCATTCGTCGGCCACTCCCTTAACACGGACTGCGTCGACCCGAAAGGCTTCGGGTTAACCAAGTTTATTGCCAGCAGTCCTCTGGCCTTCATCATCAAATCCTCTGCCCTTTCATTTCCCCTTACTCTGTTATGGCCCGGTACCCAAACATTGTGGATCCAAGCTCAGAGAAGGCGTTAATCTCCTTCTTACACTGCAAGAATGTTCGTGACCTCACCGTCCTGGTTGTTATTGCCCTTATGGCAATTTTACTGTCCGTAAAGATGCCACCGTAGCGGAGATGTTAGCATGTCCGCCTATGACGCTGAACGCCTGGGTTCTAATGCTGGCGAGACCATCAGAAAAAATTTTCAGCGGTAACTTTCCCCTCTTAATGCTGGCAACATTTGTGAGGTAATATGCCATGTAAAACTTCTCTCCAAAGAGGTGTCGCACTGCAGCACGCTGTTCGGACTCGGCTATAAAAAGGAGGCCCATATCATTGAGCTTTAAATTGAATCGGACTGCACTCATTGATAGGTGAGAAGTTTGCGCCTGTTCTTTAGTGTTCCTTAGAATGTTCATGGGCAAAATTTGCAATTTGCAAAGATGTTCACACTCGACGTCCTCGCGTTAGCACCACACCATTTCAAGTATTCCGTGATAGCCCAGATCTCCGCTTGCAGGACTGTGTTATAGTCAAGCAGTCTAAAACAGATCTCAGTCCCTGGGTTCTCGATGTAAACTCCCAGGCCCACTCTGTCCTCTAGCTTTGATCCATCCGTGTAACATGCTCTTCCAGATGGCAATACTAGGGTTCCGTCAATCCAAGACTTTGCCGATGGCAGCAGTGCCTCGCAATCGACTTCAAGGTTCATCTCAGGTATCCGATCAGAAACCTCTTCCCTTCCTTCAAAGTTTCCTATCGCCGCCTCGATTATACCGCTATGGTATGAGCTGCTCCTATACGCAATTCATTCTCTCATCGCCTTAAGTCTCATAGCCGCAGTCGCTGCCTCCCACTTAATCTGTATGTCAATGTGTCAATGGATATGTAGAATGGTCTTCAGTGCCCTAGTGGGCGTGGTCCTCAGCGCTCCGCCTATGCCAAGACAGCATGTTCTCTGAACCTCTGGGTCTAGCACAGTCATATACCATATGCAAGACCTTTTCTGCTCTTCTGCAAGACCTTTTTCTGCTCGTTCGGATCCCTACCCATTAGAAGTATTATTACGTCATCTGCGTAGCAGGCGGGTTCACATCCCCTCTCAGTCAGCATCCGTAATAGGTCATTTATGGTGGTCACCCATAGGAATGGCTATAAAATGCCCCCCTTTGGCGTGCCTTGTGTCACTTTCTCCCTTATATTTATGCCTTATATTTTCCAGTCTCTAAGGACCGGGTCCACCCGGTACTGGTCTAAGGATTGGATCAGTAAGTCGGTCCGCACATTGTTAAAAGCCCCCTCGATGTCAATGCATACCGCCAGGGTGTACGTTTTGGCATCGAAGGATTCTTCTATTTTGTGCATTACCTCGTGCAGGGCAGTCTCCTCCAACCTTTCCTTGACATAGGCATGCTGTTCGCTGGATGTCCTACTCTTTATCATGGTGTCCACAATACGTTTCATGGTTTTGAGGAGGAAGGACGTAAGGCTTGTGGGTCTGTAGGCCTTTGGTGTCGTATAACTTGCCTTGCCGGGCTTGTGTATAAACACCACCCTTGCCTCCTGCCAGGCTTTCGGAGTACATGAAAGTCCTAAGCACGCTGTGAAAATTTTGGCCAGACAAGGCGCCAGATAGTCTGCCTCTTTCTGTAGTAATTTCGGAAATATCCCATCAGGTCCGGGTGGCTTATATGGTTTGAAGCTGCTCAAGGATTCCTTCACCATAAATTCCGTTATTATAAACCTTCGATCAACGTCATTATTCCAAGATTCCGGTGTCTCCTTTCATCAAAAGCCTCAACATGTCCTCCGTTGTCTCTGCTCTCACTCCAATATCGTCTACTAAAGTTTCAGTTTGGACATAGGTTTTTGAGAGAAACCTTTTTTATCTTGGCTTATCGGCTATCGACATGTTCGCAGGAAAGCTTCCAGGAGGCACGTTTTGCCGCTCTGGTAATCTGATTGTACTCCTTGAGCCGTGTGTAATATACATCCCAACAAACTTTTCCACTTTTTAACGACGTGCTCTGTTAAAAAGTCTGCGGACCTCTTTCCCAATATTGCAAATCGCCCCGGTAATCCAGGGTTTTTCTTGTGCTGATTTCCTTTCCCGAAGAGGACAACTATCTTCGAAGGACCCCACCAGTGCAGTCGTAATACTGTTGACATTCTCGTCAATCTCTTCTATGCTTGGACAATCTAAATTATCTGGCTCAAGTCTTCTTCTGAGTAGTCTTCCGAATATTGCCCAGTTGGTCTTCAACTTATTCCGAAAGCTTATCGGATTCGGCGCTGGCCGTGCTATTCTAAACCTAATGTAGCGATGGTCAGAGAAAGAGTGTTCCATGGGGACCCTCCAATCCTGAACCTCATCTATCAGATTTTCGGAACATATCGTCACATCTAATACCTCCTCCCTAATCCTATTAACAAAGGTAGCGGTGTTACCAATATTATGTGTTATTAGGTCGTTAGTATTCAAGAACTCTGCCAGGGCTTGGCCCCGCTTATTAGTGTTGGTGCTACTCCACGAAATGTGGTGAGAGTTCGCATCGCATCCTATTAGCACCTCGTTTCTTGTCTGTTTTGCTTTCCTCACCAGACGTTGCAGCTCCGACGTTGGTGGCGGTGTCGGTGAATCGAAAGGCAGATAAAGTCCACCGACTACCTGGCTCACCACTGTTGCATCCGACGTTGACAACTCTGGGGAAAATATATAATTCAAATGTCTATGACAAATAACGCAAGTCCTCGGCCTTGGTAGTTGATATGGTTTTGTCCAGAGACTTTGTTCCGGGTCGTCCATGGCTCCTGAATTAAGGCAATATGAATCTTGCCCTTGCCGATTTTCTCCATCAGAGCGTGTGAAGCAGTCTCGCTCCGGTGGAGGTTTATCTGGATTACCTCAATCATTGATCCTCCAGTAAATGGACATCTTGGGAGTAGGTGATGATCTCATCGTCTGCTCCCTGTTCTTTAGACTGCATTGAATTTCCTGTCACTGCACTGCCTGATGTCATCGTTTTAAGTTCATTGCTAAGTCTAGTCTTCCGACTTTTTATGAAGTCGGTAATGGTTTTATCGTCGGGTCCCTGTTCGTTAAGCTTTATTGGGTTTCCATTCCCTGTTCTGGCTGGTGTTTCAATACTAGGATTTTTGCCTATCTTACCTTCCAAATCTTAAGTAAATGGGCACATACTCCCAAGTGATGGTACCATCATCGGCTTCCTGTTCGTTGGGTTGCATTGAGTCTCCTGTAGCTGCACTGCCTAATGTTTCAATATTAGCATCTTTACCTATCCCAGTATTCCTAATATTTAAGTCGGTGATCGGTTCGTCATCGGGTTCCTGCCTGATATTTGAGTATTAGGATCATTGCTTCTCCTAGTGTTTCCAATATTGAGAGATACCGTGATTGTCTCGTTGTCGGCCCCCTGTTTGTTGGGCGGTGTTGAGTCACCTGCCACTGCACGGCCTTGTGTCGCAGAATGAAAATTTCTGCCTATAGTAGTCTTCCCAATCTTGAAAAAGACAGCTTTGCTCCCGTAGTGCGCCGTGCCTTTAGTCTTAGCCAAACTCGTCACGGAGACTCAATCAATGCCAACCACAAAGAGAGTTCCTTCCTACTTTTCCTCCCTGTGGAAGACCTCCCACTTCTCTGCGACTAAACCTTGGTTTTGCTTGCCCTAGAATCCCAACATGCGTTCCGTCGCAAATTTACTGCCCCATCCCTTGATGAAGACCGTAGCCTTTGTGAGCTGGGGGATATCCACCTTTCTCACAAGGTCGAGCTTTGCACCCTCCCAGAGAGCGTGAATACCTCTGACGAGCTGTTTGACGGTATCAATATATTCCGCCGACGCAAAACGCAGCGTAAATATGTCCCCTCTAAACTCGCAGCTCATCATTTTTATGGGTGGACCCTCTACATAGTTCCACACATGTTCAAAAATCCGATCGTTAACCAGATCCTCAACTTGGGACCGATGATCTCGTGGAATCCTACCGATTGCACAGCCGATATTGATGACTGCATAAGTCAAATACCTTTACTTGAGCCCCATATTACGATGGTCAATAAATAATTGCTGTTTGTGGGGTGTTTTTGGAAAGGGGTAGACCCCCAGAAAATTTGTCTAGAAAATGGGTATCAATTTCATGCTCTACTCCCCAATACTTTTCATTGGAGCCGCACATTGACCGGTAAATATGTCCGATTTAGGTGTGTTTAGGGGGAGTGGGGATGGCCCCCAAACACTTAGCCCTAAAAGTAAATCTGCATCGTGCTATACTCTCAATATCATTTATTTGAACCCCGCTTTGTGGAGAGCTCCACTCTCTTTAAGACCCAAATTGCCATGGTGAGCAAATACGTCCTATTTGGGGGTTGTTATGGGGTGGGACGTCCCCTAGACAGTTGGTCCCGAATGTTGATATTAGATTCGTGATCTACTCCAAAATATCTCTCATTTGCCCCCCATATTTACATAGTCGGGAAATATGTAGGGTTTTGGTGGTGTTTTGGGGGATGGGGCGGCCATTCAGTGATTTTCTCTGAAAACAAATATCAGCTTCGTATTCTACTCTAAAGTACCTCTTATTGAAGCTCCATATTGCAATGGTCAGCAAATATTTTCTATTTGCGTGGTGTTTTGGGGTGGGTTGAGCAGATAGAGACTTTTTCCCGAATATTGATATCAGATTCATGGAGTACTTCCAGAGACCTTTCATTTGAGCTCCATATTGATATGCTCGTAAATTTGTCTTCTTTGGGGAATGTTTTTGGGGACAGGCGGCCCCCAAATACTTGGTCCCATATTTGGATATCAGATTCGAATTCCACACTCAAATACCTTTAATTTAAACCCCATATTGCCATGGTCAGTAAATAAGTCCTGTTTGGGAGGTGTTTTGGGGAGGGAGTGGACCCCCAGAAACGTGGTCCCACATTTGGATATCAGATTCGTATTCTACTCGCAATTACCTTTCATTTGAGTCCCATATTGCCATGGTCGGTAAATATGTCCGATTTTGGGGTGTGTTGGGGGTAGGGGTGGTCCCTCTACACTTGGTCCGTCAATTGGATATCAGATACGTTTTCTTATCCCTAATACCTTTCATTTGAGTCCCATTTTGTCGTGATTGGCCTAAATATATGTTTGGTAGGTTTTAGGGTGGGACAGCCCTCCTAGGTATCCCATCCGAAATTTGGATATCAAGTTTTTATTTTTAGGGTACTATATGAGAGCACACAAAATTTTGCTTAAATCGCACCACCCATCTCCGAGATCTGGCGTTTCTGAAAACTAGGGTAAGGGGGAGGGTCCGCTCCCCCTTCAGATATCAAAAAATGTAGTACCACATTTTCACCACGGGATCATTATGCACCATCAGTGAAAATTTTGAGACAATCGGTTAAGCCGTTTCTGAGTCTATAAGGAACACACAAACAAACAAACCTACAAACAAACACAAATTAATGTTTATATATAGGGTGATTTTTTTGAGGTTAGGATTTTCATGCATTAGTATTTGACAGATCACGTGGGATTTCAGACATGGTGTCAAAGAGAAAGATGCTCAGTATGCTTTGACATTTCATCATGAATAGACTTACTAACGAGCAACACTTGCAAATCATTGAATTTTATTACCAAAATCAGTGTTCGGTTCGAAATGTGTTCAAATTTTGACAAATTTTGTTCAGCGATGAGGCTCATTTCTGGTTGAATGGCTACGTAAATAAGCAAAATTGCCGCATTTGGAGTGAAGAGCAACCAGAAGCCGTTCAAGAACTGCCCATGCATCCCGAAAAATGCACTGTTTGGTGTGGTTTGTACGCTGGTGGAATCATTGGACCGTATTTTTTCAAAGATGCTGTTGGACGCAACGTTACGGTGAATGAACACATTTCGAACCGAACACTGATTTTGGTAATAAAATTCAATGATTTGCAAGCGTTGCTCGTTAGTAAGTCTATTCATGATGAAATGTCAAAGCATACTGAGCATCTTTCTCTTTGACACCATGTCTGAAATCCCACGTGATCTGTCAAATACTAATGCATGAAAATCCTAACCTCAAAAAAATCACCCTTTATAAGAAGATAGAGTCAATGAATTCTGGATATTCATGAGATAGAAAATCGGAGCATAATAGAAGTTTTATTTATAGATCGGGTTATGTAAGAGCTACAGTTTGGCCCAGACCGACGAACACCTCCAAATCAGCTTTGAATATCATGACGACCAATTTATGGACTTTACAAGGTCCAATCGAAACGGGATGAGAAAATTCATACCAAAGGGCGTACCTTTTCTATGGTAGAGCTTCAATAAAATAATGCATGAAATGATTTACATTTATATGAAAGAAATATCCCCGCCACATTTTAGTGGAATGTTCTTAGGAAAATTTTGCATTTCTACACTGCCTTTAAAGGCCTTAATTCCCAAAAAATTCTCATTGCTAAGAATTTATTAATGACACTCTTTCACTGAGTGTAATCAAAAGAAATGGAATAACGCCCAAAAAAAAACTATTTTCTGCCTAATCTTGTAACAAAACAAAAAGACCAAAAGCAAACACTTTTAATTAATGAATTCTGACATAAATTTCATACAAAACTCTTGGCAACACGACAATAGAGCAACACTCATGGCACACATTTTAGTTAACTTTACATTCCGTTCTTATGTGTGGCCGGGTTTCGCAGAGAATTCCTTTTGAACGCCTGCCACACAATTTTTCATTTTGGCCTATTAACATACCTAGACTCAGAGAATGGAAATTGAAATTGTTGCAATCCCACTCTTTGGCTGAAGACACGCGGACATTCATTCATCCGTTCATCGTTCGTCGTCCATTCATTATTTTCCCAGAACATGCAACAGAAGCTAGAAGTTATGAGAACGACAATGGATATGACGACTGATGACTAAATGTTTCTTTTAATTTAATCTACATGGGAATGAAGGAAATATGCTTTTAATTTCATGTGACATTCGGGGACATTAAATAATTATCCAGTCGTACTCTACAAGTTCTACTCGCCCGGTAATGGGGTGGTCTATGTCGGTCGACGACAACATTTCAACTTGTCAACTTTTGACTCAACCAAGTTTTGAAGGTATACGAGACTTTTTACTTATGTTTTGTTTTTAATTTTGTAGCGTGGAGGAAATGAAAGAAATTTAAATTTAAGGATTCATTGTGCCATACACGCTTTTATATACCTATTCAAGAATGTCCGAAATGTTATTCATTGTAAAGTATTGCATAACGTGTAGGAGTTATGATACACATAACTCCTATACCATTGCATACTTTTAGGTAGCCTACTAACGAATTTTATAAGCAACGGTTTAAGGATACTCTGTGCTGTACACTTTCCTGTATTTCTTCTAAAGAAGATTCAAAATTTGGTTCTTTGTAAAGTACTGCATATCGTGCAGGAGTTAAGTGTAGCATGTTATACCATTGCATACCATTAGGCGGCCTACTAACGAATTTTATAAGAAACACTTTAAAACCAGAGCAGCAAAGAACACGCAAACGAATATAATAATTCGAAACACTTTACCTTAGAATATTTAATTCGTATACGTTGAAGTTCAAGGACAAGCTTTGGGTAACTTTTGTTCGCAAGTGAGAGAAAAATATACTAGATAAAACGTACAATAAATAAAATTTTAATCCCCATGTTGAACTTTTTTTCCAAATGAAACCAATAGGCTTTGATTTTGCTTAAATTTAAAATAGAAAGCAAAATAAAAACCTTTCTGAAAAGTTTAGGCGAAATGTCGTGTACTAGAAGAGCATTGGGCAGGCCACGGAAATCGCGATTTCGAAGCTGACCAAAGCTTCATCATCAGTTCGATAGACCCCAAAAAGATTACATGCTTCAACCTACTCATTAATTAATGAGAGTGCAAGTGCGTGCTTAGTTTGGCAGGGCTGAATCTTGAGAACCCACCACCATGGATTCTGCCAAAAATTTATTAAAAAAAAATTATTTTAGTTGAAGGGGATTATTTTATTCTACATACAAAACTTCTGTCAAACCAGAAAAATTTAAAGCTTCTAGGAATCGAACAAAGATTATCGAGAGACCGGTTTACATGGGAGCTATATCAGGTTTTGGACTGATTTAGACCGTATTAGTAGAGTTGTTGTAAGTCGTAACAGAACGCCACATGCAAAATTTCAGCCAAATCAGACAAAAAATTTTGGCTTGTAAAGGCTCAAGAAGGCAAATCGGGAGGTCGGTTTATATGGGAGATATATCAGGTTATAGACAGATTCGGACCGTACTTGGTACAGTTTTTGCAAGTTATAACGGAACAGCACATGCAAAATTTCAGCCAAATCGGACAGAAGTTGCGGCTTGTAAGGGCTGAAGAAGTCAAATCGGGAGATCGGTTTACATGGGAGCTATATCTAAATCTCAACCGATATGGCCTTTTCCAATCTTCAACTACCTACATCGATATTAAGTATATGTGCAAAATTTCAAGCGGCTAGCTTTACGCGTTCGACCGATTTCGTGATTTCGACAGACGGACGGGCGGACATGGCTAGATCGAATTAGAATGTCGAGACGATCCAGATTATATATATTTTAATGGGTCCCAGATCAATATTTCGAGGTGTTACAAACGTAATGACTAGAATAGTATAACCCCCATCCTATGGTGGTGGGTATAAAAAGGGGGAAATAAATAGGCCAAACCGGATGAAAGATATATATGGGAGCTATATCTATATCTGATCCGAATCTGATGAAATATTGCACATATATTGGGACGTTAAAAAGCACTTCGTGTCGAATTTGGTGAAGATCAGACCAAAAATGTGGGTTCTTCAGCTTTAAAAGCCATATCGAATGAAAAATGTATATGGCAGCTATATCCGATTTTGACAATTTCCGATCCGATTTTTTTCTAAATTTTTGCACATGTATTGGAACGTCACAAAAAACACTTCATGAAAAATTTAGTAAAGATCGGGTCAAATCGGATGAAAGAGATATATGGGAGCTATATCTAAATCTGATACGATTTCAATGAAATTTCGCACACATATTGGGACGTCAAAAAAAAAAAACACTTTGTGTCAAATTTTGTAAGGATCGGAACAAAATTGTGGTTTCTACAGCTTTAAAAGGACACATCGGATCAAAGATATATATGGAATCTATCTAAATCTGGAACGATTTTTTTCAAAATCAATAGCGTTTGGCCTTGAACCAATAAAAGAGACTTATCGTGACTTATCGTGAAAATCGGACACTAAATGCGACCTGTACCTTGATTACAAGAATACATGGACAGGACAGACGGACGTAGCTAAAACGAATCATGATGTGATTTTAAGCCAAATGGTATACTTATCGATACGTCTAGCTCTTCTCCTTCTTAGCGTTGCAAACAAATGCACGAAGTTATAATACTCTGTAACACAGTGTTGGTGTAGGGTATAAATATTATATCTTCCTGTCAAAAGTTTACGTAAACCTGTAGGAAATAGAAGTATCTTATTTGGAAAAGTTTGAAAATTTTTGATAAAAATTGGATTTTTTGCAAATTCGAAAAGACTGATTTTTGATAAAATCCATATTTCTTTAATGCTCAGATTTAATTCTTGAAAGGGCCAAATAGGATGATATTTGGATATAGCTGGCTAATGACCCATGAACCTCTAAAAGGACCATTATCCGATTTTGCTGAAATTTGGAAGAGTGAGTTGCAGTAGAGCCCCCCATATCCGAAACGAATGACGAAAGCTAGCGTAGTGCAGAGGTTAACATATCCGCCTTTGACGCGTAACGCCTGGATTCGAATTCTAGCGAGAACATAAAAAAAGTTTTTTATTATTTCCTTGTGTCCTAATAGGTGTCGTACGGTGTCGTACGTAATAGGTGCAGTACGCCTTTCGGACTTGGTCATAAAAAACGGCATTTTTATTACCAGATTTCGCTGAAAATTTGAACAGTATATTTCACTAGGTCACTTGATATCCGATCCGAGTATGGTCCACATTTACTTATAGCTGCCATATAGACTGATTTTCCGATTTCGGGTCTTAACTGCATAAGGGGCGTATTAATTACCCGTTTTAGCGATTATGTGGAATAATGAGTTAAACTAGGACGACCGATTTCCAAACTTAGTATGGTCTAGATCGGATCATATTTGGATGTATATAGCTGGCATATAGACCGAACTGCCGATTCCCAAGCACATAACAGGCGCATCTATTACCCGATTTCTTTGTTATGTGGGACAGTGATTTGGACTAAGCATCCTGTTGTTCGAAACGATTATAATCCAAGTTTTAATGTAGCTGTCATATCGACCGATTAGCCGATTTAGAATCTTAAGCCTATAAAAGTCTCATTTATAAACCCTTTTCGTTGAAATTTGAAACTGTGACTTGCATAAGGCTTCTTGGCACCTGAACCAAATATGAGCGTCCCATATATGGCATATTTGGATAAAAATATGGTATAGTAGAGTTATAATGAAATAGGATAACAAACATATTCAGGGTAGAGGGTATCCGAAGTTAGTCTGGGCCCATTATAATGCCTTTCAACTTGGTTGTCTACAGTTTTATTGTATCTTACCTTATTTTTTTTTGATGGCGTTTAAAGATGCAAAATGTAAACCTGGAAGTAAAAGAATGAATGTTCATATTAAATATAAATGTATGCAAAGAGATTATAAAGCGACTATGGTTTTAACATTGTAATTGGAAGTATATGTATGTATAGTGAGATGGCGATGCTTTATAATCGACGAATATATTTTTTTGAGTGATTTTGTGCCTAAGAAACTGACGCGAATTTTTATTCCCTACACCACTACTGTGGTACAGGGTATGATAACTTCGTGAATTAGTTTGTAACATCGAAAAGGGCATGTTTTTCAGCCTAGAAACGAAGCCCATTGAAATTGGAAAAAAAAATCGGTTCAGATTTGGATATAGCTTCCATATATATGTTCGTCCGATTTGCAATAATAATGCAATAAAATGATCATTTGTTAACCGATTCTCTCGAAATTTGGTTGGAAGGATTTTCTTATGACTCCCAATATTACTGGTGAATTTTATGGAAATCGGTTCAGATTTGGATATAGCTCCCAGATATATGTTCGTCCGGTTTGCAGTAATACGGCAATAAAATGATCATTTGTTAACCGTTTTTCTCGAAACTTGGCAAGGAGGATTTTCTTATGACTCCCAATATTACTGGTGAATTTTATGGAAATCGGTTCAGATTTGGATATAGCTCCCATATACATGTTCGTCCGATTTGCAGTAATACAGCAACAAAATGGTCATTTGTTGACCGATTCTCTTGAAATTTAGCAGGAAGGATTTTCTTATGACTTTCGATATTACTGGTGAATTTTATAGAAATCGGTTCAGATTTGGATATAGCTCCCATATATATGTTCGTCGGATTTGCAGTAATACAGCAATAAAATTGTCATTTGTTGACCGATTCTCTTGAAATTTGGTAGGAATGATTTTCTTATGACTCTCGATAGTATAGTAGGTATAGCTCAAATAAATATATTTCGCCCGATTTTCACTCCTAGACCCACTGCAAACGCATTTATTGACCAGTCTTTCCAAAATTTTGTACAACGCTTTCCTCGACGAATTCCACAATATCCATAAAGTTTGATCGAAATCAGTTCAGATTTAGATATAGCTCCCATCTCCCGTCATTTGTCAATCGTAGTTATTACATTTTGAACATATTTGCTTTGCTCGATATTTGATACAGTAATTTTAATAACCTATCTGAATACATCCGCCGAGGTCCATCAAAATTTCTTCAGAATTAGATATAGTCCCACTTTTGTATTTAAAGTGTGGGTGTAGGGTATTATAAAGTCGTTACCGCCATTCCTATCTGGTTTAACATATTTTTGATTGTGTTCCACTTTTGTTGCAAGAGAAACTTTAATAACATGTGCTTCGTCTTGTATCATCTCTGAATTTTGTGTGTAGCAAAAATACAAATTTTGCCCATGAACATTCCACTAAGGAACAGGGGCAAACTTCTCACATATCAATGAGTGCAGTCCGATTCAAGTTCAAGCTCGATGATAATAGGCCTCCTTTTATAGTCGAATCCGAACAGCGTGCCGCAGTGCGACACCTCTTTGGAGAGAAGTTTTAGATGGCATAGTACCTCAGAAATGTTGTCAGCATTAGGAGGGCAAAACCACCGCTGAAAATTTTTTCTGATAGTCTCGCCAGGATTCAAACCCAGGCGTTCAACGTCATAGGCGGACATGCTTACCTCTGCGCTGCTAACCTCTGTGTGTAGCACTTATCCTCAATTCAACGAAGTAAAATAGTCAAAAAGTAACCATAAGATGTTCCACAGCGTATTTTATAGATGTCAATTTATAATACATTTCTTGGATATGCTTTAAAGTGAATATCTGGGAGGTTGAAGATTTATCGGGACTGGCCTATACTAATAGGGCCAAATTACAGAAGCGGTGAACCTGAACTGATACAACTTTCATACAAAGTCAAATCGGGTTCTGGGATACTCACATAGCACAATTCTTTTGCTCTGTTATCAAAACAGACAAAGACGGTAAAGACACACTCGTTCGATCTACTCATATTTATCCCATGTCTTATTATCTGTTTGTTACTTCAAAGATCCCTTACTCTGCTTAGTATTTTTTCACACCAGAACCAAACAAACCAATTACTCTTAACTTGTGAATTTAATCTTTTGACTTCCAACGCCTTTGAAACCTAAAAGTTCTTTCACTAACATGACTTTGTGACCTACGCAACAAAGGACAACACTTAAGTAATGCCATTTACTCGTAAAATGACCATATTAATTGCTTTATTGGCGAACCCCGTTTTTCTAACCACAAAACAAAACCAAAAGTTTTTAGTTGCGACAAAATTTATGAGACCCTTACAAAGTAATTCGGTCAAGTATTTTATGAAGGAAAGACAAAAAAACCAAAAAAACAAGTGGATATTCATAGCTATTTTTTCGAAGAAACTTACATAGTATATGCCATGTTCCAATATAAGTAGGTATCCTAAAGGGATTTCCATTTGTACCACATTGAAGTGTTGGGTATGTGTGTTTACCAAAATAGTCAAATGGAATTCCTATGTGGGGAACTTGTTGCCACAAAACACGAAATAAATAAAAATCACGTGAATGGGATTCACAAAGCCATGAAAGGAGTGATAATTCATTCAAATTAGTAACAGTAAAATTGTGGCATTAAGGGAGGGTATCTTTGGCATAACTAACAATGGAAATTAGTTCTCAAAGAGATATTCATTAATTAGCTTATTTCAAATAAATGTTGATAATTATAATTTTTCCATCATTCATTAGTCTAGATAAATGGGCAAATTAATTGTTATTTTTGTGAATGTTTTCGCTGTGTGTACAAATAAACCAAGTATGAAAGGCAATGAGTTCATAAAGGTAAAGTTCTAACATGCTACAGCAGTTTTTATTGGAGACCATTATAGCGCAGAGGTTAGCATGTCCGCCTATGACGCTGAACGCCTGGGTTTGAATACTAGCAGAAACTTTAGAAAATTATTCTCTGCTAATGCTGGCGAAATTTGTGAGGAAGTTTGTCATGTAAAAACTTCTCCCCAAAGAGGTGTCGCTCTGCGGCAGGCCGTTCCGACTCGGCTATAAAAAGGAGGTCCCATATCATTGAGCTTAAAATAGAATCGGACAGCAGTCATTAATTTGTGAGAAGTTTGCCCCAGTTCTTTAATAGAATGTTCTTTGGGTGGTGTTGTGGGGGTGGGGTGGCCCCATAGACAATTTTTCCGAATATTGATATCAAATTCGTGCTTTACTCCCAAAGACTTTTCATTTGAGCCCCATATTGCTATGATCGTAAATTTGTCCCCTTTGGGGGATGTTTTTGGGAAGTGGCGGCCCCCCAAACACTTGGTCCCATATTTGGTTATCAGATTCGTATTCTGCATTCAAATACCTTTTATTTAAGCCCCATATTCCCATGGTCAGTAAATAAGTCCTGTTTGGGGGGTGTTTTGGGAAAGGGGTGGACCCCCAGAAATGTGGTCCCACATTTGGATATCAGATTCGTATTCTACTCGCAAATACCTTTCATTTGAGTCCCATATTGCTATGGTCGGTATATATGTCCGATTTAGGGGTGTTTTGGGGCTTGGGGTGGTCCCCCTAGCACTTGGTCCAACAATTGGTTATCAGATACGTTTTCTTATCCTGAACACCTTTCATTTGAATCCCATATTGCCGTGATTGGTCTAAATATATGTTTGGTAGGTTTTAGGGTGGGGCAGCCCCCCTAGATACCCCATCCGAAATTTTGTGTGCTCTCGTATAGTACCCTAAAAATAAAAAATTGGTGTCCTAATCGCACCACCCATCTCCGAGATCTGGCGTTTCTGAAAATTAGAGTAAGGGGGAGGGTCCGCCCCCCTTCAGATATCAAAAAATGTAGTACCCTATTTTCACCACGGGATCATTATGCACCATCTGTGAAAATTTCAAGAAAATCGGTTTAGCTGTTTCTGAGTCTATAAGGAACACACAAACAAACAAACCTAAAAACAAATACAAATTGATTTTTATATATAAGATATGTCATCAGTTGCCCTTTGGGCTTCATCTCGAAGGATGGGCTTATAAGGCTTTAGAGGCATGACCACAGACTCCAGTTTTTCTCATATGTGTAAGCTAGGTCAGGAAGGATTGTTTGAGTGGGATTTTTCTTGACTCAGAAACAATTTGTTCAACAATCCCTTAAGAACACATACCAGTGTCATACCTCTTTTATGTCACATTGTTCGTTTGACATTTTTCGGCAATTTGACTTGTGTGGTTCCGCTGCTTCCCTAATAGAAATTGTCCATACATTCTGACACTTCTGCATGTAGCCTTTCGTAATAGGTGTATGGGATAAAAGCTTTCGTAGCCTTTAGAGCTCCGATGTACCTTCCACAGAGCTCCCAAATTCCACCTAGAATATGGCCTTGCGCTTTTTAAGCTCGCCCCTGTATATTCTTAACTCAGCCTTATAGATGTCTCATTCCTATGAAGCCGCTTCACTCTATTAATGTGTCTTCTGCATCCCTTCCTTAGATCAACCAGTTCTGTGGACCACCGTGGCGGTCATTGCTGCCCCTTGGTTTTCTCCTACAGACTTGAGCGAGAAGTTCAGGGCCTTTTTGATCTGCATAACCATCATATCAATGTTTTCGACAGTGTCCATTTGCTTTTCAGGTCAACTAGGGTAAGCTCTGTAGAATGCTTGCCGAAATTTATGCCTATTCGACTTCCATATGCTTCACGGAGGGACCACTTCTGCAGTATTTTCACAAAGTCTGAAACTAATGTTGCAATGATAACAAAAGCTGTAGTCGCCTGGGACTTCGCAGTCCCAATTCTTTTGGCAATTCTTTAAATCGACTTAGATATAAAATCATCCTCAGAGATTTGAAACATCAATATATACGTATTTAGAGGCCCCTCCTTTGCCACTAGCGTACAACTTGAACCTAATGAAACCGAACTACCAACTATGAAGCGGAATTACTACAAGAGGCTTGTTAAGTTCTGGGGCCTTCCCCTCCGCCTTTGAGCGAGGTAAGGAGATTTCCCGTTTCGAATAATCCGAAAGTTTTTAGCGATGTGGATAATAATTCCTCCGACGAGTCTTCAGCAACTTTTGCTGATTCGTTTCAAAAGTTTCGAACAAGAGATGTGCGCTTAGAGTGATTTACCATTCACGCTCACAGAAAAAGTTAATATAAGTTTTTATGTTGACTCACATTTGATTTTCTCGTGAGTGGCTCGTGAGCGTCTCGTGAGTCGTGAATGTCTCGTGACTCGTGAGTTGTGATTTCCTCGTGAGTCATGATTTTCTAGTGAGTCGTGATTAGTGTCGTGATCATGATATGACTTCCTCAAGTTCACGCAGGAAGAATTTAAATTCAATCAGGGTCACGCACGATGACGTGATTGAATTCGGATCTTCCTCACGAATCACGAGACTTACGCTTTATTGATGAGTGATAATCTCACGATTCACGTTCACACCTCTACTTCCAACCACATCTTTAGCCTCATCTTGATGAATCCGTGGGACAAAACTGCTTTTGACCTGTATAGCTTATCGTAGTAACCGGAATTTAGGATGTATAGTGCATGGCTATTCCAATATTCCATTCGATAGTTGAAAGATGTGGATTGCAGTCCCTTAGCCGCCCAATTATCAATGATCGAGGTAGCCGGAATTTAGGATACATAGTGCGTGTCTCCGGTTTCGACCAGGCTATTCCAATCTTCCATTCGATAGCTGAAATATTTGGATTGCAGTCCCTTAGTCGCCGTAGTATCAATGCGTATGCTATTGATTGAGGAGGGATATCTTCCTTATTGACCTATTCCTGGTCAAATCTCAATAATGTCTTGATAATAACGTACACAATCAAGCTGTCTTTAACGATAAAAGCAAAGGTTCCTGGATCCACATTACTATTAGGGAAGGGACGTTCGCCAGGTAACAGCAGTCTTTTATATTTTGAAAATACGTCGTCTGGGTTAGCTTCTTTATGATTTTATAATTCTACTAGCTGACCCGAGCCCGCTCCGCTGCGCCTTCTTTTACTTTATATGGAACAAAAGTTTCCTTGGAATATTTATTTTGGACAATTAAAGATCTTTTAGTGAAATACCATGCTAACTTGACTAACAGTTCAACAATATAAGTGCCTTTATCTGAATCCCATATGATCTTTATTGGTCCACTAATTTAAGTTTGGATGTAAGGTGTACTCCATTCTTAAAATACTTCATTTCAGCCCGGTATTCTCATGATGTCTGATTTAGTGATGTTTTCGGGGGAGAGGTGGTCCCCCAGATACTTGGCCCTGAAAAAATATCAGCATCGTGCTCTTCTCTCAAATACCATTTATGTAAACTTCATATTGCCATTGGCTTAAGAGGAGTTTACAGGATGAGACATCCCAAATCCCATAATAGGTTATCAAATTGGTTTTCTAATCTCAAATACCTTTCATTGGAGCCACATATTGGCATGGTAGAAAAATGTTTACCCTTTGGGGGTGTTTTGGGAAAGGGGTTATGCCCTAAATACAGGGTCCTACATTTGGATATCAAACTCGTATTCTACTCCCAAATACCTTTATTTGAGCCCCATATGTGATGGTCACTAAAAAATTGCTGTTTGTGGGGTATTTTGGGAAAGGGGTAGACCCCCAGAAAATTAGTCCCGAAAATGGATATCAATTCTTGCTCTACCCCCCAATACCTTTCATTTAAGCTCCACATTGATATGGTCGGTAAATATGCCCGATTTAGGGGTGTTTTGGGGATTGGGGTGGTCCCCCAAACACTAAGCCCGGAAAATATATCAGCAACGTGCTCTATTCTCATATATCTATATATCATTTATTTGAACCCCATATTTCCATTGGCCTCAAAATTGGATATCAAATTCGTTTTCTAATCTCATTTAAACACCTATTGCAAAAGTCAGCAAATATGTCCGGTTTGGGGTATTGGCCCTAAAAACTATAAATATTTAGTTCCACTCTCTTTAAGACCCAAATTATCTTGGTGAGCAAATACGTTATATGGTGGTGGGACGTCCGCTAGACAATTGGCCCCTAATGTTGATATCAAATACGTGGTCTACTCCCACATAACTTTAATTTGAGCCCCATATTTCCATAGACGGCAAACATGGCCGGCTTGGGGGTGTTTTGGGGGATGGGCTGCCACTCAGTGAGTTGGCCTTGAAAATATATATCGGCTTCGTGTTCCACTCTAAAAACCCTCTTATTTGAGCCTCATATTGCAATAGTCAGAAAATACTTACTATTTGAGTCCCATATTGCCATGGTCGGTAAATATGTCCGATTTAGGGGTGTTTTGGCAGCACTTGGCCGACAATTGGATATCAGATACGTTTTCTTGTCCTAAATACCTTTCATTTGAGACCCATATTGTCTTGATTGGACTAAATATATGTTTGGTAGGTTTTAGGGTGGGGCAGCACCCCTAGGTACCCCATCCGAAATTTGGATACCAAATTTTTATTTTAAGGTTATGAGAGCACACAAAATTTCGCATAAATCACACCAACCATCTCCGAGATCTGCCGTTTCTGAAAATTAGGGTAAGGGGGAGGGTCCCCCCCCCCTTCAGATATCAAAAAATGTAGTACCCTATTTTCACCACGGGGTCATTATGCACCATCTGTGAAAATTTCAAGAAAATCGGTTCAGACGTTTCTGAATCTATAAGGAACACACAAACATACAAACAAAAAAACAAACCTACAAACAAACACAAATTGATTTTTATATACAAGATATTTTGTTTTGCATTTTCTAAGGGTATTGGTGGTTAATAATAAAGAGGACCTCAATTCCATAGACTTATATTTTTGGGATGTCATAAACAAGTTTTCATCTTTCATTATGGGATACCCTTAAAGCATACTTTTACACGAAATGTATTTTTCATGTAAATGTTTTCCCATAACAAACAATCGCGAGGAAAACACAAAACTCACACATTTGAACAAATAAACGGAAATGCCTAAATATTTGAATTGTATGTAATATACACACATACATATATGTATCGCTAATATGTTGAAAGCTACTAGAATTGAAGGTGGAGGATTGTGTTATATTTTTACGAATTTTAAACTATAACTTTTATTAAAGAAAGAATAATTTAGTATTCGGATTTGCAACTTTGTGGAAGTCAACCGTAGCGCAGAGGTTAGCATGTCCGCCTATGACGCTGAACGCCTGGGTTCGAATCCTGGCAGGAACATAAGAAAAAATGTCATCGGTGGTTATCCCCTCCTAATACATTTGTGAGGTACTTTGCCATGTAAAAACTTCTCCCCAAAGAGGTGTCGCTCGGGGCACGCCGTTCGGACTTGGCTATAAAAATGAGGCCCCTAATCATTGAGCTTAAAATTGAATAGGACAGCACTCATTGATTTGTGAGAAGTTTGCCCCAGTTCCTTATTGGAATATTCTTGAGGAAATTTGCATTTGCAACTTTGTGGGAATTTAACTGAAAATTTTCCATATGCATAACAGTAATACGCTTTAGAAAAAAATTTCGCGTAGGTGAAACTTGATGGAATGAATAATCTTTCTTCGTATTGTTCATTGAAAATGTTTTTAATTTGATAACTTATGTATCTTATTTTTAATTAGTAATGGCAGCAAAGTTCGGCCTGGTCGAATCTTATATACCATCTACCATGGATCGCATTTGCAAAGTTCTTCGCCCGATATCTCTTTGTAGGCAAACGAAGCATAATAGATAGGATTTGCTATGCTATTGGAGCTATACCAAGTTATGAAGCGATTAGGGCCAAACTTGACTTGGCTGTTGGAGACCAAAGTGGAAGTCATTGTGCAAAATTTCAGCCAAATCGGATAATAATTGCGCCCTCTGGAGGCTCAAGAAGTATAGTCGGGAGATCGGTTTATATGGGAGCTATATAAGGTTGTGAAACGATTTAAGCCATACTTCGCATTGGAAGTCATACTAAGCTTCAGCCAAATCGGGTAATAATTGGCCCTCTAGACGCTTAAGAAGTCAAGATCCGAGATTTGTTTATATGGGAGCTATATTAGGTTATTAACCGATTTAGTTCATGCTTGGCATATTGGAAAACTAAACACTTCATGCTAAATTTCAGCTGAATCGGATAATAATTGCTCTCTCTAGCGGCTCAAGAGGCTAAGACCCGAGACCGATTTATATGAGAGCTATATCAGGTTTTGAACCATCCTTGGGCCAGTTGTTTGAAGTTAAAACAATTCGTGCAAAATTTCAGCTAAATCGGATAAGAATTGCGTCCTCTAGAAGCTAAAGAAGTCAAGATCAGTTTATGGTATTTTATCACAAACAATGCGGTTTTCACAGAGTACGCATTTTACTAATAAATTTCAATGATTTACTGTCGCTGCTCTATTGTGGTTTACCCCATGATGAAATGGCAGAATATCCTGAACGCTTTTCAATTTCACAGACGACGCTTTGACACAATTATCAACCAGTTCCACCACTCCGAAGTGTCGCTTTGCGGCACGCCTTACGGACTTGGCTATAACATGGAGGACGCTTATCACTGAGCTGAAACTTTAGTCAGAGAGCACTCATTAATATGTGCACTCATTGATATATGGGCAAAATTTGCAATTTTGCTACCACTCCGAAAAACTAAAATCATAAAAGCAAGTAAAAAGGCGTTAAGTTCGTTCATTGTTTAATTTTTGTAGTACAAAATAATGGTCTTTTTGGTAGCCATATCCAAATGTAGACCGATTTGAACCTATACCAAACGGATGTGTTAAATTTTACCGAAAACGGATTATAAATGTGCCTTTTATGGGGCCAAAACCTTACATCGAGAGATCGGTTTATATGGCAGCTATATCCAAATATGGACCGATATGAGCAACTCACTATCCCAAATTTCGGATACTTTCGACAATAAATGCGCCTTTTATGGGCCCAAGACCTTAAATCTAGAGATGGGTCTATATGAGACCCAGCTGCTATATCCAAATCGGGACCTATCCGGCCCAAATTGAAGAAGGATGTCGACTGGCCTAAACACAACTCACAGTCCCAAATTTTAGCAAAATCGGATAATAAATGTGGCTTTTATTGGCCTAAGTCCTCAAATCGGTGGATCTGTCTATATGGGGGCTATATCATGATATAATCCGATATAGCCTATCTTTGAACTTAACTTACTTATGGGCAAAAAAAAAAAGAATCTGTGCAAAGTTTCAGCTTCATATCTCTATTTTTAAAGACTAGCGATATTTCAACAGACAGACGGACAGGCGGACGGACATGACTAGATCGTCTTATATTTTTACGCTGATCAAGAATATATATAGGGTCGGAAATGGATATTTCGATGCTTTGCAGACGGAATGACAAAATACAAAGTTGATTGAGCTTGTCCAGTCTAAGCTTAAAATGTTTTCATTTGTTTAGATGGATACCGTGTGAAGTGTAACAAAAATTCGGTACTCCTGATAAAAACTCTTCTATGCTGTAAAAAATAAATATTTACCCATACCTATCATAACTGTCATTACACTTATTATGCTTGGTCAAGTTGAAAATAAATTTTCCCGGGAAATTTTGGCCCATGACCTCATTCCGTACAGTGCATCTAAGTTTGTGGCAAAAGTACAAGTACATACGTTTTGTATACACCAGTATGCTGTCTACGACAGTTAGACTCAAATCTTGTGTAAAGAAAACTTTTGGCTGGTAACAAAGTCCATGATTTACGACATAATATCTTTGAAAAGGCAAGGCGAAAGGATTAAGTGGAAGCAACCGCTTCGTGATGGGAATTTTAGTTATAAAGTCATAGACACTAGTTTAGATGTAGAAAATGTTATGTCCATTACAGATTACAGCAAATAAAGTAAAACAAGAAAATCATTCTGTTTACGTTCTTTAAATTTTATTAAGGCAAGAAAACAGCAATGGGATTAATTAATTTAAAAACATAATCTTGGACAATTGATGTTAACTTAATTGATTTTTAAAAATTTTTTTGATCATGCAGGGAAACATTACATAAAGTGATTGTGCGAGAAGTAAACCAAAGCAATTAATTTAAGTCAGTGAAATGATAGGGAGGGAATTACAATGTTTGTGATGGCTTCATGAGAATTATCCAGTCACCCGGCATTTACTTACTTTATTTTAATTGGCTATGACAGAACATTTGTTCCACTAGTCGAACGTAGAATAGCGTTCCAAGCGCCTTGATCTTCTGCGCTCATTCTAAAATCTATGAAACCAAGTTTCGAAGTGTCTCCCACCACTTGATCTTTCCATAGGGCTTTTGGTCTTTGGTCCACCATGTTTGCCTTCGAAAGACTTCTTTGCTGGAGCTTCTTCATCCATTCTGCCAACATGATCTAGCCAACGCAGCCGTTGTATTTTGATGTGTGAACCTATGCTATCATCGTCATACAGCTCGTGTTTCATACGTCGCCTATATTCTCCATTAATGCAAACTGGTCCATATAAAGGGTGATTTTTTTGAGGTTAGGATTTTCATGCATTAGTATTTGACAGATCACGTGGGATTTCAGACAT
Source organism: Stomoxys calcitrans (assembly GCF_963082655.1). NCBI lineage: Eukaryota > Metazoa > Arthropoda > Insecta > Diptera > Muscidae > Stomoxys > Stomoxys calcitrans. The sequence continues at coordinate 79,604,712 of NC_081554.1, forward strand.
GGTGTCAAAGAGAAAGATGCTCAGTATGCTTTGACATTTCATCATGAATAGACTTACTAACGAGCAACGCTTGCAAATCATTGAATTTTATTACCAAAATCAGTGTTCGGTTCGAAATGTGTTCATTCACCGTAACGTTGCGTCCAACAGCATCTTTGAAAAAATACGGTCCAATGATTCCACCAGTGTACAAACCACACCAAACAGTGCATTTTTCGGGATGCATGGGCAGTTCTTGAACGGCTTCTGGTTGCTCTTCACTCCAAATGCGGCAATTTTGCTTATTTACGTAGCCATTCAACCAGAAATGAGCCTCATCGCTGAACAAAATTTGTCAAAATTTGAACAAATTTCGAACCGAACACTGATTTTGGTAATAAAATTCAATGATTTGCAAGCGTTGCTCGTTAGTAAGTCTATTCATGATGAAATGTCAAAGCATACTGAGCATCTTTCTCTTTGACACAATGTCTGAAATCCCACGTGATCTGTCAAATACTAATGCATGAAAATCCTAACCTCAAAAAAATCACCATTTATTTTGCGAAGAATCTTTCTCCCAAATACTTCAAGTACTGCCTTATCTGCTTTCACAAGTACCCATGCCTCAGAACCATATAACAGCACGGGTAGTATCAGTGTCTTGTATGGTGTAATCTTCGTCTGTCGAAAGGTGGCCTTGTTTCTAAACTGCTTACTTAGTTCAAAGTAGCATCTGTATGTCAGTATTATTCTTCGCTTTATCTCAAAACTGGTGTAATTCGTTTCGGTTACGGCTGTGTCGATAAATAAAGATAAGTTACTGACTGTCACAAAGTTGTGGTTCCCAACTTTCTCCATTTTTAGGCGTTTAGGGAGTTGAAACAATCCACTTCGTCTTATCTCCATTTACTGCCAGACCTATTTTCACTGACTCTCTTTCGATTCTTTCAAAGGGTGCAGTTACTACTTCCGGTGACGGACCTTTGACGTTGATGTCGTCGGCATTGGCGAGTAGCATGTGTTCTCTTGTGATTAGTGTGCCATATCTATTCACATCTGCATCTCGTATAATCTTCTCCAGCAGGATATTAAAAAGATCACACGAGAGGCTGTCTCCTTGTCTGAAACCTCGAGAGATTCTTTCCTATTCTTACTGAGGAACGCGTATCAGCTAGTGTCATCCTGCAGAGCCTTATTAATTTTGCGGGGATACCAAGCTCAGACATGGCTTGAAATACTTTTAACATAAAGGAGTATCGAAGGCGGCTTTGTAGTCATCATAGAGATGGTAGGTGTTGATTTGTCCTTCTCGGATTTTCTTTTCAAATCTTTTCCAGGATTTGGCGCAGTGTGAATATCTGGTCCAGGGTGGATTTACCAGGTCTAAAGCCTCATTGATAGGGCCCAATTATCTCATTGACTTTAGGTTTTAATCTTTCACACAGTATGCTCGAGAGTATCTTGTATGCGATGGGGAGGAGACTTATTCCTCTGTAGTTGGCTCATTCCATCTGGTCTCCTTTCTTGTATACGGGGCATAGTTTTCTGAGGTTCCAATCATCGGATATGCGTTCTTCTAGCCAGATAGCGCAGATAAGCTGATGAATACGCCTTATCGGCGTGTCGCCTCCGGTCTTAAATAGTTTAGCAGGTAACCCGTCGGCTCCTGCGGCCTTGTTTTTCTTTAGTCGGGTCACTGCTACTTGGACCTCATTCTGACTATGAGGTAAAAATTCTATACCATCATCATTGATTGGTTCTGCGGTATCATCTTCGCCGCCAACGCCTGACACTAACAGTAGTATAAAATGTTGATTCTATATCCTCAGCATGCTATCTGTGTCAGTTACCAGATTTCCTTCTTTGTTTCTGCAAGAGGATGTGCCTGCACCAAATACATCGGTTTAGTGTTTAATTCATTGGTAGAATTTCCGGACTCATTTTGACTCCTGTACGTCTCAATTCGCTCACACTCACGTTTTTCCATTTCCTTTTTCTTTCTGCGGAATATAAGTTTCTCTTCTTTTCTCCCGATACTTCTCCTCTCCTCCTTGCTACTGATTGCAGGGTTGCTCTATATGCCGCATTCTTGGCTTCAGTAGCATCTCGACACTCTTAGTCGTACCATGGGTTTCTTGGAGGAGGCTTCCGGTACCCAAGTACGAATTTCGCGTCATTTTCCATGGAGTGGGCAATAGTTTAGCACTGCGCCATTATATCATCGGAACAAGTAGTGTTTTCATCAAGCAGTTGGATCAGTCGAGTGGAGTATGCCGCTGGCATTTATTGTGTTTGCAGCTTTTCAATGTCCAGCTTCCGTGCAGTGTCAGATCGTACTTTCCTCGCCATGTTCAAACGGGTGCGAACCTTTCCTGCAACAAGGTAATGATCCGACACAGCATTTACACCAACCACAATAGTCTGGCAGAATAACAAATTTGTCAGTCCATTTACAGTATTGCCATGATATCCGAGTTGGTAATCTTTGATCGAGGATCGGCTTAGGAAACTATGTAACCATTGACATGATCTTTATATCTTACTTGGCTGACTTGATTAGAAGTTTTTCTATGATCAAGTCCATAAAAAAATGCCTAGTGAGTTTTATTTAATGAATGACCCAATTAACAACAGAGGCGTTAACTATGCGTTTGCATTAGAAGTCAACACAATCATTTTTATATATATTGAAAATCTTCCTAATCCGTTGTCTCACTTCACATAAACGTCACATGAAAATTACTTTTTCGAAATTCAAGTGACTATACAATGTGATTCATTTCATGTTTTCGTTTCTGAACCCTTATTCCATGTAATATCCATTCGTAATGATAACATTTTACGATTTATAATACAATTTCATTACTCTGTATATAATTGTGCTGCTACCTTCTCAGCCTTTTGCAAATGGAATACAAGAAAGGTATTATTAATAAATCGAGAGATATCCATTCATAACATTTTGTTGATTATATGCGTGGGTCTTTTTACTTAGCTCCTCATGCTTACGCATTCAGTATTGATATATATTTCAAAGCATATCCTTGCACATTTTGTAAGAGCAACACAATGTGTCAATTTCTAAAGGCTGCTGTCAATCAATGCTCATCGAACGTCTTACGAAATATAAAATGAAGCACCAAACAGGATATTGTTTGTATCTCCCGAATGCTTTTTGTAAACATAAGTAATGCTTGAGTTGGTGAAATGTATTGGCAATCATGAAATAAGTTCTTAAATGTTCTTTAAATACTTAACTTAGAGCCATATATTAAATTTCTTATTATTAAATTGATTACATTTGATAAAATAACTGCTTGTCAATAAGCAAATCTTTGAGCAAATCAGCAGGTCTTAAAGAAAATCATACATACTAGGATTAAATATAATAAGAACTTAAATATATGAATAATTTTATGAATTTTTAGACGCAAGTGCTAATAACAAAGCAAATCCAAAAGTCGAACAAAGTCGAATATACCGCATCATTGATACCTTATACTTCTACATATACCTAATTTTATGCAATAATTTTTTTTAATAATTAACAGATTGAGTCATAGTTGAAGAACCTTATTAAAAGGAAACATTTCCTTCTGAGAAAGATTTTTAACTTTATGTTTAGAAACTATTATATAGAATTTGTTTTCTTGGTTTAGTATAAATTTGGTTATAAGACTTAGTATTGAAAATAAAATGTTTAACAGCGGTCATATAATATCGTTAAAATTTAGGAATTTACTTTGAGAAATTACAACTTATTTATGGTCACAGAAAAGCCTTACAAATAGGAGGGCCCTTTTGTTTAAAAATACACAGTGGGCGTCAAAAGTCTACATACGTCCCCCCTTTTTCAGCTACCGAAGAAGTTCTATAATATGCAATTGAAAAGTAATGATGTAGTTTTGTTTGTAATATCTTTTTATGAATATGCCAACAAAAAAGAAGTAAAAGGCGTTAAGTTCGGCCGTTCCAAACGTTGGATACCCACTACCTCGGGTATATAAGTAAACCACCTTTCGTTATAATTCGGTGAAAAATGCACAATTTATGCCCCCATAGCAGCTATATCGAAATATGGTCCGATTTGGACCAAACTCGGCGCGGACATTGAGTGGTCTAATAAGTACAAGTTCAATTTTGTAGAACAAAATATTGGCTTTTTGTAAATATATCCAAATATAGACCGACTTGAACCATATACGACACGGCTGTCGAAAAGCCTACCATAAGTCATTGTATCAAATTTCGGCGAAATCGGACTATAAATGCGCCGTTTATGGGGTCAAGATTTTAAATCGAGAGATCGATCTATATGGCAGCTATATCCAAATCAGGACCGATCAGAGCCAAATTGAAGAGGGATGTCGAAGGCTCTAATGCAACTCACTGTCTCAAATTTCGTCGAAATCGAACAATAAATGCGTCTTTTATGGGCCCAAGATCTTAAATCGAGAGATCGGTTTATATGACAGCTATATCAAAATCTGGACCGATCTGGGTCATATTGCAGAAATATGTTGAAGGTTCTAACACAACTCACTGTTCCAAATTTCGGCGAAATCGGACAATAAAAGCGCCTTTTATGGGCTCAAAATCTTAAATCGGGAGATCGGTCAATATGGCCAAATCTGGACCGATCTGGGCCAAATTGAAGAAGGATGTCGAAGGGCATAACACAACTCACCGTCTCAAACTTCAGCAAAATCCGATAACTAATGTGGCTTTTATGGACCTAAGACCCTAAATCGGCAGATCGGTCTATATGGGGCCTATAGTCCCATATAGCCCATCTTCGAACTTAACCTGCTTATGGACAAAAAAAAAAGAATCTGTGCAAGTATGCGGAGTGCCTTCTACGCACGCTTCTGGTCCGGAATTGAAAAGAACCCCGGACTCTGGTTTTGCTCGTTTTGCCAGAACCGCCTCAATCATTGGTCGGTGAGGTGTAACCGGTGCATGGAGAGGGTACATTTTCGATCTTGCTATAGCCTCACATCTCTACGGGAGTATAGTCATACTGAATATGTTGCAAGGTGCTGTGCGAACATAGACAGCAGTGGGTCACAAGCGTCGTCGTCGTCGCTTTCTGAGTCCTCGTCTTCGGACTATGTGGCCCCCTTACCTCTCCCGTGCGGTAATATACGCAACAGCAGCATCCCATTCCCAATATTGCCAGGCCAGTGCCGGGAAGTTCACATTTTTGCAACGGTCTCCGTTTCAAGATCGACGAGATTGTGGATTTTATGAGTCGAAAGAACATATTGGTCACAGCGATCCAGGAGACAAAGTTGACAAACACCTGCAGCTTGCATAGTTGTCACGGATACAATGTGCTACGTAAAGACCGCTCAAGGAATGGAGGTGGGGGATTGGCCTTCGTGATACACCATTCCGTGCAATATAGACCCATCTCTCCTGCACCTGGCGCTAGTGACCGCTACACTTGGGGTGCAGACAGAGAGACCTTGTGTACCATGTACAATGCAATTGGCCGGTCTGTGGTAAGTTATGCAGCGCCAGTGTGGTCTCCACAGCTTTGTGACACGCAGTGGAATAATATTCAGATCTGTCAGAAAGCCACCCACCGAACTGCGACGGTCTGTCTCCGCAGTTCGCATGTGCATCACCTCTATCAGGAGACAAAGATCCTACCAGTGTGAAGACATAACTATATGTTGTCTAAGCAATAGGTTTTGGGTTGTTATCGCAGAGACCATCCAAATCATCATCATCCACAACCCAGAAGCCTTAAGGTAGATCTACATGATATAGAGCGTGAAGTTCAGCGCTACAAGAGAGAACCTCTAGATCAAGCCGCATATCAAACAGGTATAGACAACATTCATGCAGACACGGTAGCAGATAAGGTAAATAACTACCTGGTGAATGTAGTCCTTGAAGAACGACCGCCTCCCATTGCACCCGAAGAAATTGATCTCCCCCGGCAAACCAAAAGAGTTCTGGCTCAATTACGTTTCGGCAGATGCAGCCGCCTCAACTCCTACAGAGCAAGGATTGATGCCGACGTGCAAGATGTATGTCCCAATTGTAACTAGGGATCAGATGATACAGACTCAGACCCAGATTTCTGTTAGTCGCAGAGTTCCTGGGTCTTGACACTCAACAGAATCAAGCAGACGAAAGATAGAACACAACAAGCTGCTACAACAACAACAACAACTTAGTTTAAGTCACAGAAAAACCTTTCTAATAGGAGGTCTCTTTTGTTTAAAAGTATACAGTGGGCGTCAAAAGTCTACATACGTCCCCCTATATCAGCTACCAAACGAGTTCTATAATATGCATTTGAAAGGTAATGATGTAGTTTTGTTTGTAACATCTTTTTATGATTATTCCAAAAAAATACACCTTAAATCCGATGTTGAGTACTATGCACGAAGTGCTGAAAAAATGCAAAGACACAAAGACAAAGTATTGACACTGTTACATAACGCCAAAGCACCTTTCTTTATTTTTTTGGTATATGCATGCAAAATTTGGCGTGGATGTCACTGGGTCTAATAGAACTCAATGTTCCAAGTTTCAAGGAAAATCGGTTAATAAATGCCCTTAAGACCCTAAATCGGCAGATCGGTCTATATGGCAGCTGTATCTAAACATAGACGAATATAAACCATACTCAGTTCGCATTTTGACAGTTCAAGTACAACTCACTGTTTCAATTTTCTGCGTGATCGGGTAATTATTACGCCTGTTATGGGCCTAAGACCCAAAATCGGTAGATTGGTCTATATTAAAACTATATCCAAATATGTTCCCATCTTAAGGAATAGGTTTCATCAAAACCGGTCAATAAATGCGTCTGTTATGGGCTTAAGACCCTAAATCGAGAGATCGGCCTATATAGCATATATATCCAAATATAGTCCGAATTGAAGCATTCAAGAACTAAACCTGCGTATGGAAGAAATACCGGTCTGTGCCAATTATGAGCTCAACTTTTAAAGACTTTAGGGAGATTAAAACTGATGAACGCACAGATGGTCATACATACGGGCATCATGAAATCGTATTAAAATTAAGACTTTAGATTTATATATAAAGGGTGATTTTTTTTGAGGTTAGGATTTTCATGCATTAGTATTTGACAGATCACGTGGGATTTCAGACATGGTGTCAAAGAGAAAGATGCTCAGTATGCTTTGACATTTCATCATGAATAGACTTACTAACGAGCAACGCTTGCAAATCATTGAATTTTATTACCAAAATCAGTGTTCGGTTCGAAATGTGTTCATTCACCGTAACGTTGCGTCCAACAGCATCTTTGAAAAAATACGGTCCAATGATTCCACCAGCGTACAAACCACACCAAACAGTGCATTTTTCGGGATGCATGGGCAGTTCTTGAACGGCTTCTGGTTGCTCTTCACTCCAAATGCGCCAATTTTGCTTATTTACGTAGCCATTCAACCAGAAATGAGCCTCATCGCTGAACAAAATTTGTCAAAATTTGAACACATTTCGAACCGAACACTGATTTTGGTAATAAAATTCAATGATTTGCAAGCGTTGCTCGTTAGTAAGTCTATTCATGATGAAATGTCAAAGCATACTGAGCATCTTTCTCTTTGACACCATGTCTGAAATCCCACGTGATCTGTCAAATACTAATGCATGAAAATCCTAACCTCAAAAAAAACACCCTTTATTTGGTAGGGTCGGAAATGGATATTTCGACGTGTTGCAGCCAGGATAAATAATTGAATATACCCCCTATCCTATGGTGGTGGATATTAAAATACTCTACATCCGAATTTCTCAAACATTAAAGGTTGTACTAAATTTTGAATAGCTGTACTGATAATATGGATGTTTAATCCTGTCAACACATTTTTCAGCACATTTGTTATCATATTCATTTATTGTACGAATGAATTATTTCCTATTTAAATGACTTTTATTGCAATGAATGTGGACATTTGTGGGTTTCGTTTATGTGCCCCAATTTTTGCTAATATTTCAGTACCTAACAGATGATAGCTGAAAAAGCAAATTTAATGGTTTTAAGTTTTACGAGTTCATCCGTTGACAGCAAAGAGCACAATATGAATATATTTATGAATGTAAGTAAATAGGACTAATGGTTTAAATATTCCGTAGAACCAAAAGTTACCAAGGCGAGGTTATCATAATTTATGTGTTAAGTTGGAATTCAATATAGTACTGTAAAAAATTTTGAAAATTTTTGAGGGGCCAAAAAATGAAAAACGGAAATCCATTTTGTGAAGTTGTCCATTTTGACAGGGAATTGGCCATCTGTCGGCCATTTTATATACGCTCCGCAATAAGATGTCGTTATTCCTTCTGTATAATTCTAAAATTGTATAACCTTATCATAAAGTAAATGCAAATTTTGCCCATGAACATTCCACTAAGGACCAGGGGCAAACTTCTCACATATCAATGAGTGCAGTCCGATTCAAGTTCAAACTCAATAATAAGGGGTCTCCATTTTATAGCCGAGTCCGAACGGCGTGCCGCAATGCGACACCTCTTTGGAGAGAAGTTTTATATGGCATATTAACCCACAAATGTTACCAGCATTAGGAGGGGAAAACCACCGCTGAAAATGTTTTTCTGATGGTCCCGCCAGGATTCGATCCTAGGTGCTGAACGGCGTGCTGCAGTACTACACCTCTTTGACGAGAATGGCATGGTACCTCACAAATGTCGCCAGCATTGGGAGGCGAGAAACAACGCTGAAAAATTTGTTCTGTTCTCGACTGGCGTTCAGCCTATAACGAATATGCTAACCATTGCGCTACGGTGGGCTTCGTATGTGATACACATCCCCATAAATTTCCGCTCTTTTACGACGTGCTCTATTATAAAGTCAGAGTACCTCTTTCCCAATGTTGCGTTACTTTCTTGGGCTGATTTGCTTTCTCCAAGAGGACAACTATCTTCGAAAGATCCAACTATTGCAGACATAATACTGTTGACATTGTCGTCAATATCTTCTATGCTTGAATAATTTGAAGTATCTTGCCCAAGTCTTCCTCCGAATAGTCTTCCGAATTTTGTCCAGTTGGTTTTCACCTTATTCCGGAAGCTTATCCGATTCGTCAATGGCCTTGCTATTCTAAACCTAATGTAGCAATGGTCCGAAAAGGAGTGCTCCATAGAGACTCTCCAATCCCGAATCTCATCGATTAAATTTTGCTAACATACATCTAAAACCTCCTTTCTAATACTATTAACAAAGATAGTGGTTTTACCAATATTAAGTGTTATTAGGTCGATAGTATTCATGAATTCTGCCAGGGCTTGACCCCGCTTATAAATATAGGTACTACCCCACGAAAAGTGGTGAGAGTTTGCTTAGCACCTCGTTTCGTGTCTGTAGTGCCTTTTTCACCAGCTGTTGCTGCTCCGACGTGGGTGGCGGTGTCGAAGAGTCGAAAGGCAGATAAAGTGATGCCATTGCATCCGGCATTGACAACTCTGGGGAAAAATATAATTTAAATTTTTATGACAAATAACCCAGGTCTTCGGATTGGTAGTTGATATAATTCTGTCAAGAAACTGTGTCGCCCATGGCCCCTGAATAAAGGGTATTTAAATCTTCCTCCCTTGCTGATTTTCTACATCAGAGCGTATGTCTCCGGTGGAGGTTTATCTAGATGACCTCAATCATTGGTCCTGCAGAAAATGGGATCGTTGGGAGCGGGTGATATTCACAACGCCAGCTCTATGTTAGTTAGGCTGCATTGAGTTTGCTATCTCTGCACTGCCTGATGTTTCAATATAAAGATCTTTGCCTGTTTTAGTATTAGGATCTTTGCTTATCCTTGTCTTCCAATATTGAGAAATTCAGTGATGGTCTAGTCGTTAGCCCCCTGTTCGTTAGGCGGTATTAAGTCACCTCCCACTGCCCTGCCTGATGTCTCAACATGAAATTTTTTGCCTATCCTAGTCTTCCCAATCTTGAAAAAGTCAGCCTTGCTACCGTAGAACGCCCTTAGTCTTAGTCAAACTTGTCACAGCGACTTGATCAAGGCCCACCACAAAATGAGTTCCTACCTCCTTATCCTCCGATAAACTTCAGTAATAAGTTGAAAATCAACTTATTACGTAAGTTGGAAGACTACACAGAAGAAGACTTTGGCAAGATAATTTAGACTGTGAAGGAGGTTCGCAAAACTTTTAAAAGAGCATGTCTTAAAAAAAAGTCAGCCTTGCTCCCGTATAACGCCATGCCCTTAGTCTTAGTCAAACTTATCACAGCCACTTGATCAAGGTCCACCACAAGAAGAGTTCCTTCCTCCTTATCCTCCGATAAACTTCAGTAATAATTTGAAAATCAACTTATTACAGAGACACAGAATCTTGGAATAATGAACTTAATCGAAGGTATATTATAACTGGATTGATTGTCAATGAAGTCTTGAGGCCAAACCCTAGCAGAGTTCTTGAATACTAACCACCTATTAACACTTAATATTGGTAACACCGTAGGCTTTGTTAATAGGATTAGGGAGGAAGTATTAGATGTGACGTTGTGTTCGGAAAATCTAATCGATGGCGTTCAAGATAGGAGGGTTTCTTTCGAACACTCTTTTTCTGACCATCGCTACATTAGGTTTAAAATAGCACGGCCAGCGCCAATTCCGATAAGCTTCCGGAATAAGTTGAACACTAACTGGACAAAATTCGGAAGGCTACTCAGTAGAAGACTTGGGCAAGATAATTTAGATTATCCACGCTTAGAAGACATTTACGAAAATGTCAACAGGATTACGCCTCCACTAGTAGGGTCCTTCGAAGATAGTTGTCCTCTTCGGGAAAGGAAATCAGCCCAAGATAAACCCTGGATGACCGGGGAGACTCGCAATGTTGGGAAAGAGGTCCGCAGACTTTTTAACAGATCACGTCGTAAAAAAGCGGAAGTTTATTAGGCTGGGCTCAAGGAATACAAAAAAATTAACAGAGCGAAGAGCGTTACCGGTAGCGTTAATGACGACGCCAAGATAAAATACTGAAACTTTAGTAGACGACATGGGAGTAAGAGCAGAGACAACGGAAGACATGTTGAGACTTTTAATGAAAACCCATTTTCCACAGGATACGACGGGACTCACGGAATCTTGGAATAATGACGTTGATCGAAGGTTTATAACTACGGAATTTATGGTGAAGGAATCCTTGAAGAGCTTCAAACCATTTAAGTCTCACGAACCTGATGTAATATTTCGGGCGTTTCTACAAAAGGATGCCGCCTCATCCGGCACTATTTTTACAACGTGCCCAGGACTTGCATATACTACGAAAGCCTGACAGGAGGCAAGGATGGTATTTAGGTCTACTGATCTATAAGCCTTACGTCCTTTCTACTAAAAACCATGGAATGTATTTTGAAAACCATGATAAAGAGTAGGACATCCAACAAACTGCTCAAATACGAACAGCATGATTATGTCAAAGGAAGGTCGGTGGAGACTCCCCTGCACGAAATTGTTCATTAAATAGAAGAATCCTTCTTCGATGCCAAGACGTACACATGGGCGGTTTGCATAGACATCGGGGAGCCGTTTAACAATATCCTAAGGAATAGGTCGATAAATTGCCGGTGTCATGACATAAATATAAGGGAGAAAGTGGCACAGGGCACGCCACAGGGGGGCATTTTATCGGCACTCCTATGGGTGACCACCATATGACCTGTTACGGATGCTGGCAGAGGAGGGATTTGAACCTGTCTGCTATGCAGACGATGTTATAATACTTCTAAGGGGTAAGGATCCGAACCAGCTATGCAGAGGGGCCAAAAGGGTCTTGCATATGGCATATGATTGGGCTAGACCCAGGGGTCTCAATGTTAACCCAGAGAAATCTGAAATACGCTGTTCACGAGGAAGATGAAGGTGGGCCAATTTGACGCACCACGTTTCCTTAATCAAGCTATTTCGATATTTGACAAGGTCAAATACTTAGGAGTGATCTTCGATAGGAAACTGAATTGGAAGTTTCACATTCAGAGACCTACTGAGTAGGTTCACAGATTTTGGATACTATGTAGACGGGCCGTAGGCTCGAAATGGGGCCTTGATCCGAGGCTAGTCCACTGGCTCTATAGGAGAGTGATTAGACCAGTACCAAGTTACTCCTCAGTAGTTTGGTGGACTGCGATGGAGAAAAAGTGCAACATAAGGACCATTCAGAGAGCATGTTGGCTTGGCATAGGCGGAGCGATGAGGACCGGCGCTGAAGACTATTCTAGATATCCGACCTATTAAAATACAGATTGAGTGTGAGGCAGCCACTACTGCTATGAGACTTAAGACTATGGGTGAATGGATTGAGGATGGGAGCATACTCATACCATCGCGGTATAATCGAGGCCGAGATAGGAAACCTGGAACGAAGGGAACAGGCTTCCGATCGGTTATCTGGGACGTGACTTGAGGTCGAGTGCAAGGCACTGCTGCCAGCGGCACAGACTGGGGTTGACGGAACCCTAGTATTGCCTTCTGAAAAATCATGTTACACGAATGGATTAAAGCTAGAGGACAGAGTGGACCTGGGGTCTACATTGTTAATTTGTGTACAAAATTGCAATTTGCATTCGATCATCTTCAAATTCGGCACAGACAATTTTTTGACCTAGTGGCGAAGTCTATTGAAATTGGAAAAATTAGGTTAAGATTTCGATATATCTGTTCCTTACGAAATTTGGCACCAGAGATTCTTGTGTGACTCTTCAGATTACTGAAAATCTTTTTAGAATTAGGTATTGCTTCGAAATATGCATATCTATGGATTAATAGCCCTATTTTCATAATTAGAGCACATGGCAACGCATTTATTAACCCATCTTCTCAAAATTTATCAAAACGTTTTCGCCTACAACTAGCACAATTTGGTGTTTGGTCCATATCGGTTCAAATTCAGATGTAGGTTTCATATATATGTTCATCCGATTTGTTCCAATATTGAAATAATCTGGTCAATTGTCAACCAATTCTCATGTCACGAATGATTTTTTAAGACTCTTTAGTTAACTGGAGGATTTCATACAATTCGGTTCAGATTTAGATATAGTTCTCCTATACACCACAATAATGTGGTAATTTTACAACTGATCCTTTCAAAAATCGGCACATTTTATAAAAATCTGTTCAGATACGGATATTATACTTATAAAGCCGATATTACTATAATTACACAGACTTGCTCGAATTTTGGTCTGTTTATACCCATGTGGATTAGTTGTAGAGTATAATAAAGTCCGCAAGGCTCGACTTTTGTTTTTCTTTTATTCTGGCCAATGCAAAAAAGTAGTTTAAAACTTTGTTCGCATTAGATGGCAATCGCTTAAGGAGTCTGCAATTTTTCTAGTTAATTTTCCCCACAACACCTACTACATTTATGGCAATTACGTCTAAGTGAAATCTATTCAATTCTATTTATTCTCAATTGAAATCTCATTATCGTTGCAATAAACTTGAACAATGGTGTCCTCGCCACAGACAAGCGAAACTAAACTAAAAATTCTCAGTAAAGCCACTATTGGTGTGGCACGTTTAAAACAATGTATTCTGGAACACAATGTATTCTCACGGATGACGCAAATTGTTCGGAATAGTACAAATGTTTGTCATTCCTATTAAATGGGTGTTATTGCATCCATTTCAATTGTTTGCATTTCATAGTTATTTCCACATGACTCTTGGTCTATAAGGATAATCACATCTTCTAAAGAAGAAGTTTCCATTAAAGAATTTGCAATCCGCTAAAGAAACTTAAATTTCATACATAAGTTAAACTGTGACAGTCCGTTACAGAGTCACACAATTTGTGACACCACATACCAACACCTGTAGTGGAAATCGAAATCTGCACTGGTAAGACAAAATTTCCTTAATATTGAATTAAAAATAAGATTTTGATTTAATTTACTGTTAGCATTTCTTTTATTTTCCTTTTCCTCGTATCAGCCGCTGTAGCATTTAGCCATTCTTGCCTTATCAAATTATTGTTAAGTCATTGTATTTCAATAAATCCCCAGTAATGAACTTTAAATGCATTCTCACTTATCATTATAGAAATTCGAGCCACAACCTGGTAAAAACTCATTTTTATACCCACCATCGAAGGATGGGGGTATATTCATTTTGTCATTCCGTTTGCAACACATCGAAACATACATTTTTGACCCTATAAAGTATATATATTCTTGATCAGAATAAAAATCTAAGACGATCTAGCCATGTCCGTCTGTTGAAATTATGCTACAGTCTTTAAAAATGGAGATATTGAGCTGACACTTTGCACAGATTCTTTTTTTGTCCATACGCAGGTTGAGTTCGAAGATGGGCTATATCGGACTATATCTTGACATAGACCGATCCGCCGATTTAGGGTCTTAGGCCCATAAAAGCCACATGTATTATCCGATTTTGCTGAAATTTGGGACAGTGAGTTGTGTTAGGTCCATCGACGTCCTTCTTTAATTTGGCTCAGATCGATCCAGATTTGGATGTATCTGTCATATAGACCTATCTCTCGATTTAACGTCTTGCGCCCATAAAGGGCGCATACACTGTCCGATTTAACCAAAATTTGGGACAGTGAGTTGTATTAGAACCTTCGACATTATTCTTCAATTTGGTTCAGATCAGTCCAGATTTAAATATAGCTGCCATATAGACCGATCTCTCGATTTAAGGTCTTGAGCCCATGAAAAACGCATTTATTGTCCAATGTCGCCAAAATTTGGGACAGTGAGCTGTGTTAAGCCACTCGACATTCTTCTGCAATATGGCTCAGATCGGTTCAGATTTGGATATAGCTGCCATATAGACCGATCTCTCGATTTAAGGTTTTGGGCCCATAAAAGGCCCATTTATTGTCCGATGTCGCCAAAATTTGGGACAGTAAGTTGTGTTAGGCCCTTCAAAATTTTTCTGCAATTTGGACCAAATCGGTCCAGATTTGGATATAGCTGTCATATAAACCGATATCACGATTTAAAGTATTGGCGCATTTATAATCCGATTTCACTGAAATTTGACACAGTCACTGATGTTAGGCTTTTCGACATCCGTGTCGTATATGGATCTCGTCTGTTTATTTTTAAATATAACCACTTAAAAGACCAATATTTTGTGTACAATGACTTGTACTCATTAGTATTTGGTAAAAATCGGAACATATTTCAATATAGTTCCTATGGGGTATAAGGTATGCATTTTTCACCGGGTTTTGACGAAAGATGGTTTACATATACATATACCCGAGGTGGTGGCTATCCAAAGTTCGGCCCGGCCTAACTTAAAGCATTTTTACTTGTTTTTATATTTCGGTAAAACATCATGCAGGTGTTCAAAAGTCAAAGAAGAACCTTGGTTTATAGGGCGTCGATGTGTTTCAAATGGAATGACTAAATGAATATACCCCCTAGAGTATAAACAAGTAAGAGCGTGTTAAGTTTGGCCGGGCCGAATCTTCTTCTCTTCTTCTCTCCACATTATCTCTTTTTAGACAAACAAAGGATAAACGAAAAAAATTGCTATGTTATTGGAACAATATCGGACCATAATTGAATTGAATATTGGAGACCATAGTAGAAGTCATTGTGCAAAATTTCAGCCAAATCTAGTAAGAATTGCGCACTTAGGGGCTGAAGAATAAAATTGGGAGATCGGTTTATAGGGGAGCTATATTAGGCTACAAACCGATTCGTACCATATCGACATGTATGTTAAAGGTCATAAGAGAAGCCATAGTACAAAATTTCAACCAAACCGGATAGGAATTACTTCCTGTAGAGGCTCAAGAAGTTAAGACCCCAGATCGGGGTCTTAAGTCATTGTGCAAAATTTCAGCCAAATCTAGTAAGAATTGCGCACTTAGGGGCTGAAGAATAAAATTGGGAGATCGGTTTATAGGGGAGCTATATTAGGCTACAAACCGATTCGTACCATATCGACATGTATGTTAAAGGTCATAAGAGAAGCCATAGTACAAAATTTCAACCAAACCGGATAGGAATTACTTCCTGTAGAGGCTCAAGAAGTTAAGACCCCAGATCGGTTTATATGGCAGCTATACCCGGATATGGAACGATTTGAACCATACTGAGCACATCAGCTGAAAGTCATAACAATATACCTCATGCAAAATTTCAGCTAAATCGGATAATAATTGTGCCTACTAGTTTCTCAATAAGTCAAGACCCCAGATCGGATTATATGGCAGCTATATCAGGTTATGGATCGATTTAAACTATACTGACACAGTTATTGGAAGTCATATCAAAACACCACGTGCAAAATTACAGCCAAATCGGATAGGAATTGCGCACTCTAGACGCTCAAGAAGTCAAGACCCCAGATAGGTTTATATGACAGCTATATCTGGTTATGGACCGATGTGAACCATACTCAGCACAGTTGTTGGAAATCATAATAAAACACCTCATGCAAAATTTCAGAAAAATCGGATAAGTATTGTGCTCTCTAGCGGCTCAAAAAATCAAGATCCCAGATCGGTTTATATGGCATCTATATTAATCCCAACCGACCTACACTAATAGAAAGTATTTGTGCAAAATTTCAAGCGGCTAGCTTTACTCCTTCGAAAGTTAACGTGCTTTTGACAGACAGACGAACGGACGGACGGACAGACATGGCTAGATCGACTTAAAATGTCATGACGATCAAGAGTATATATACTTTATGGGGTCTTAGATAAATATTTCGAGGAGTTACAAACAGAATGACTAAATGAATATACCCCCTATCCTGTGGTGGCGAGTATAAAAAAGTATGGAGAATAATTCATACAGTATCATTTTCATGTTGTGCAACACTGCAGTAAAACAAACCCATTAAACACCACAGCCAGCTCAGAATCAGTGGGCCAATGCAATAGAATTCCCTTTTTTACTCTTCACAGAACAGCCAAGTAAAGAGTAAATTAAGTGGAGGCACGCCAAGGAATTCCTGTAGTGCATCTGTCGAAACGGTACTGTTCACAGGCAAACAAGCCACCATAGCCACCCGTTGACAAGAGAGGATCTTCTTTCGTCCAAGGGCAGTCGCAGCTTGCGCATAAGTTGCGCAAGCTACAAATTGACCTCCATATGTGGAACAACGAACAGAGCGACGACTAAGACCCCAATCACTTCTTAGAACACTCTTGACCATTCCTGCTACTCCAGTCATCTTGTCCTTCAACCGATCCAAATGAACTATTCCACTTCAATGCTAAAAAATGGAAGTGATCTTATAGTCTGAACTGCCTACACTAAATAAGGGTCCATGTATGTTACACTCGTATCCCAGAAACCACTTTGTTTTGTGAAACGGCAACACTGGTGTGCTATGATCAGCTGTTCAACAATTGTACCAACTGCATCTATTCTCTTGGTTTCCATAGAAAAGCCAAAGATAATATTTTTGTTTCCAATATCTGTTTGCTTGTATGTCAAATGCAGGCTATGTTTATGTTAAATCGTTTAATTGACACCAATGTGTCGATTTTGTTTGTGGTTGGTTGTAACACAAACCATATCTTTGAGATAAGTGTAAACATATCGTCCGTCCGTTGATCTGGAAAAAAACACGCCTGCGTATAAAAATGCACTCTACGAGGCTAGAATATCTGTTTGCTATTGGTTTGTTATGTGTTTTCATTAGTTTAACGGTTTGATTTTTCATTTAGAGGAACTTCGCCGACATTTATATGCATACCTACCCACCTACTTATGAACGTACGTATGTACGTTTCTTCATTAAACGCCAACGAGCGTATAAATTGAATAAAACCATCTGACATATGGTTCGTGCTGTCTAGTGTCTTGAATTCGATACAAACTCAAAAACCCATGATAAATATTTGTGTATCACGACATTATGGTGGACATTGCGTAATTTTCGCACTCACGTAATTTTAGTTAGTATTTTGTGACGGTAATTAGAAAAAAAAGTTAATTAGGAAGAGGTAGGCAATTGGCGTTTCGTTATAATTCAGGTCTATGTGTGGCAGCAACTAAAATGTGAGTTATTTGGTATAACTACACATAAAAATGTGAATGGCATTGACTTTCCCTTAAAAAGAGGCAACAATTTGTTGGAAACAAATGAATGAAATTCGATGAACAAATGGTGATAGCGGATGTCTAAGTAATATTGGACAAGTTTTAGAGGTGCATAATTATACCCTACACCACCAATGTGGTACAGGGTGTTATAAGTTTGTGCATTTGTTTGCAACGCTAAGAAGGAGAAGAGCTAGACGGATCGACTCAAAATCACTTTCTGATTCGATTTTTGTTTGTTCGGTTTTTATATTTTATAATGTTAAAAACCAAACAAAAGACAATATTTTATATAAAGCATGGGTTGGTAAATTGATAAATACAATGAGTTCAACAAGTTTTCATTAAAATAGAACAATTTAAGAAATGTTACTGATACAATATTTAAATAAAAAAAGACATCAAGATTGGGCGGCATTGTGACCCGATTCCTACCAATCACAATGCACTTTGACTTTGTTGGATTTAAAAGAAGTCCATTGGCCTTTGCCTATGTGTTTATCCTATCCAAGTCACTATTAGGGCGTAGTACGCTATTGATCAGCCTTTCCGGCGAAGAGCTTATATACAGCTGTACGTCGTCGGCATACATATGAATACCACAGTTCCGCGACTGTCCAGGAAGGTTATTGCTACATAAGGAAAAAAGTAGTGGACCCATTACAGACCTCTGTGGAACACCTCTTGAGACTGAAGGATAACTAAAACACCGGCTATCAACACATACCGATTGGCTTCTATTCGAAAGATAGGAAAATATAAGATCCGTTGTTCTTTCAGAAAATGTATATAAATGTTTCAGTTTAAGGCAAAGTATATTGGGATCAACGGAATCAAATGCCTTCGAATGATCTTAAAGAACAAGAAAGGCAACTTTATCGCTGTCAATATCACTCCTTACATCTTCAACTGTGCTTTAGCCAGGAACCAGATTAAAAATCTGTTATCAGCGAATTATTCGCAATATATCCTGATATTTTCCGGTTGACTAGAGTCTTAAATATCTTAGAGATGTATGGAAGTATTGCTATTGGCCTAAATTCCTGGTTATTCTTTGGTATTGGGACTATCCTTGCCTGTTTCCAAGACTATGGACAGCAACTCCTTAAAATAATATTGTTAAAAAGATGGCACATATACGCAAGAATAAAGGGTAGAATTATCGAAGAAAATCTCGGGTCAATACCATCAGAGCCAATGGCATTAGACTTACTCGATTCTACAGCGCTAACGAAATGGCTTTGTTCAAAACGCTCAAGATCAAAACGTAGGTCTGATGAGGTGTTGTTACTACTATGGTTTACGTTACTAAATTCACTGTCGTAGAAATGTACGTTTGGCTCAGGAAAAGATTTGTTCATGAAACTCCTATTAATCTCATCTAAATCAACATGACGACTAATTGATGCATTATCACTTCCTATTCCAATTGACTTAATATGTCTCCAAGTATCTTTCGTGTTCAATGCCTCTTGACATTTACGACTAAAATAAGATATTTTCTTCGTCTTTATACAAATGTGATCTGATTCCTCGCACGCTTGTAATCATTAGAGAGTTCAGGTGTTCTAAAACGCTTCCATCGAGAGTGTCACAATTTCTATTACGTATCAATACTTTATTATCATTATCAAACCACTGATTCTCATTCGTAAAAACAGTTCGGGGTCTTCATCGGAACACATTTGTCGAAAATCCGACTGACATTACGTTGAAAAAATGCAGTCTGTTCATCCACGCAAGACATAACATAAATGCCAACGGTACCAATTTCACTAAATAGTCAGTTATAACCAAAGTTTCTATAGTCTCTGTATGTATACGATTTAGCCATGTCCGTCCGTCCGTCCGTCTGTGTGTCCATGTATTCTTGTAATCAAGTTACAGGTCGTTTTTGTTGTCCAATCGTCACGAAATTGTGTACATGCCACTTTTTTGGCTCAAGGACGAACGCTATTTATTTTGGCAAAAATCGATTCAGATTTAGATATAGCTCCCATATATGTCTATCGCCCGATGTGCACTTAAATGGCCATAGTAACTATAGTTTTTAACTGATCTGCACCAAATCTGGCACGGATTGTTTTGTTACTGATCTTAACATACTTGCGAGATTTCATCAATATCGGTTCAGTTTTGGATATAGCTCCCGTATATATTTATCGCCGGATTTTCACTTATGTGGCTGAAGTAACAATAATTTTCAAGCAATCTGTTCGAAAAAGTCGGTTCAGGTTTAGATATAGCTCTCATATACATATATCTATTGCCTGAATTTATAATTGTAGGGTAGGTGTAGGGTATTATATAGTCGGCTCCGCTCGACTATTGGCTTTCCTTGCTGGTTTTTGTTTTAATGTAGTTATGGAAGTTTTGAAACTCTTGACTATAATGGCTCCATTGGAGTTAAACATGATTACAATATCCTCATCAAATAGCTAGTAACTTATCCATGGTATTTATCTTCCAAAAACAGGGGTTTCAACCTAACATATTGTATTTTGAAGGTTAATATCTCCTCATTGCATTTTATTGACATTGTCATTTGACCACTTTACTGTATGTATCTGCTTCCCAGTAACATATTGTGTGGGATTGTGAGATTTCTAACAATTTGCCATTACTTTTGCCACATGTTTTTATTCTCTTATGAAGTGTTGATAAAAATATAACACCAGTATTTTTATAAAAACACCACATTTTACCATAAACACAAACATAATACTCAAGCACAATTATATCGATAAGATCCTAGAAATAAACCGAAATCCATTAAACTCTAATATCTGTGTTATGGGGTGAATTGTTGTAATCACTGACCCCCATAAACAAGAAATGTTTATATTTTATGTTTTGTTTTGATATATGGGAAATTTATCAGCTGAAACACAAAAAATGAGCACATAAACTGGAGACGCCAAATTATGGGACAAATGATAACAAAATACAACGTTTGATCAACAAATCACTACGAGGCTAAGTTGAAAGTAGAAAAAAACTAAGTTTATATTAATATGTAGAAAGAAATGTTGTGCCAGTATCATTAATCTGGTAAATCTGTACATAACTGATGGTTATTAATGGATTGGACCGAAGCTTTCACACCAAGAAATAAACACAAGTTTAGTTGTTTATATATAAACACACCTTCGAAGTGTATATCAAATTTAGTTATAAACGTCATGTTGCATATGTATACGCAACATTGTTGTGGACATTGAAGTCAATGCATCTACAACAGGAATGGAAACTATTAATTTTGAAATGGTAGGAAAAAGGTACTTTTGGGGCGGAAAGAGTACTTTTTGTCTTGCACAAAGATTTCAAAAACCTCAATTTTTGTTTGCCTGTTAGGGCGAGGATCATTTTTCATGATGTATTCATTTCTCTTTCTAGACGAGCTTAAGGATCCAACATTTCTATGGAATGGAAAATTAAAGCCATAATAAAAATCAAAAGTATTTCTTTGGAAATCTTCTACCTTCCGGACTACACAGCATAACAGAGGTGTTGGATATTCCAAGTTATGGCGATGGTAATGGTAAAGGAAACCCCCAAAAGAATTCTCATGATAAGCAATTTTAGGCTCTTTATATTTAACTCTAACCGAAGACAAAGCATCCCCATCTTTTGCGATATATACGAGATTTCATGAGCGATGAAATTGTTGGAGGTGCCCAAGGAGGAACATTTTCATTGAGCTTAATCTTGAGCAGGACAGCACTCATTGATATGTGTGAAGTTTTCCCCCTGTTCTTTAATGGATGGCATTGGCAAATATGTTGATAGTAACCCAACAACACAAATTTCGATTCAAGTACCTAGGGGGAACGCCCAACTCCAAACAAACGTATAGACCGATTGGTACTACAGAGACCTTCATTTTGGGAGCATATCACGAATCTCATATAGAAATTGGGAGACAAGTGTCAGGGCCGCCGCTAATCTCCCAAAGCTTTCTAGAGGAACAATTAGTCAATTAAATAAAGTGATATTGCCCCTTACAATTCTCAAACGGTCCGCATGAATATCTCTATTTTATCGTGGCTTGTTTCATAAATTGAGAACTTCTCGTCTTTTAGGATAAATAAGACTCGAAAGTATCCGAATTGTTCGAAAAATTCGTAGTTCTTGAAAAGATAGTAAATCGGTCGCGGAGGTACTACGATACTCCTCGGTTGGAAAAAGGACTGAAAAAAGTACTAAAGTACTGACTTTTCCATCCCTGATCTACAATATGGCCTCTTTAAAAAAGAGAAAAAACCAGAAAAAGCGTGCTAAATTCGGCCGGTCCGAATCTAATATATCCTCCACAATGGATCGCATTTTTCGAGTTTTTTTTTCACGGTATCTCTTTTTTTGGCAACCGAAGGAAAGGATAAAAGAAAATACTTGCTATGCTATTGGAGCTATATCATGTTATGGTCCCATTCGGACCATAATCGATTGAATGTTGGAGACCATAGTAGAAGTCATTGTGTAAAATTTCAGCCAATTCGAATAAGAATTCCGTCCTTTAGGGGCTCAAGAAGTAAAATAGGGAGATCACTTAATACGTAAGCTGTATTAGACTATAGACCGATTCAGACCATATTTGACACGTATGTTGAAGGTCATGGAAGAAGCCGTTGTAAAAAATTGCAGCCAAATCGGATAATTACTGCGCCCTCTAGAGGCTCAAGATCGGCAGCTATATCAAGTTATAAACCAATTTGAACCATACCTGGCCCAGTTGTTGAAAGTCATAACAAAACACTTCTTGCAAAATTTCAGCCAAACAGGATAAGAATTTCGCAGTATAGAGGATCAAGAAGTCAAGATCCATCGGTCTATAGGGCAGCACATCGGTCTATATGACAGCTATATCTAAATATAGTCCCATCTGCACCATATTTGGTTCAAATAGCAAAAAGCCTGAAAAGAGCCCCTGTTTCGAGTTTCAGCGAAATCGGATAAAAAATAAAACTTTTATGGGCTTCAAACACTTTATTGGCTGATCGGTCTATATGGCAGCTATATCTAAATACAGTCCCATCTGCACCATATTTGGTTGGGAGGCCAGAAACTAACCCCTGTTTTAAATTTCAGCGAAATCGGATAAAAAAAAGCATTTATGGGCTTCAGACCATTTGTCGACAGATTGGTCTATATAGCAGCTATATCCAAATATGGTCCAAATTGACCCGTTCAAGAACTTAATCAGTGAGCATCAAAAAGACGTATCAGTGCCAAATTTCAGCTCAATATCTCAATTTTTTAAGGCGTGATTTCAACTGACGGACGGACAGACACACGTGCATCGTAAAATCGTCTTGGAATTTTACGACGATCCGAAATATATTACCTTGTAGGTTCGGAAATTGATATTTCGATGTGTTGCAAATGGAATGGATAAATGAATATACTTCCTATCCTATGGTGGTGGGTATAATAATACATAAAATTCAGAAAAATGCACGAAATCTTTATTTGAATCGCTAGTACGATCCATATAATTTAACGTTTGAAGATTATTTCATTCAAATGTTGACCGTGACAGTGGCTCAAATGCTTAATCCGTTTCGTGCCATTTTGGCATACTTTTTCCAAAATTTCCGGTATCTCACGAATAAATGCTTCACCGTTGTCTTCCAATGCGTCAATTGAAGCGGGCTTGTCTGTATAAACATGAGCTTTAACATAGCCCCACAAAAAATGGTCTAAAGGCGTTAAAACGCACGATCTACGCCGCTAAGTGACCGGTCCGTGAAATAAAATGTTTACCGAACTAGCCTCTCAATAAATCCATTGTTACGCGTGCTGTGTGACATGTGGCACCGTTTTGTTGAAACCATATGTCATGCAAGTCAAGTTCTTGCATTTTGGCCAAATAAAAGTTGTATATGATCTCACGATAGCGCTCACCATTCACAGTTACGTTACGATTCGCTTTATCTTTGAAGAAGTACAGTCCAATGATGCCACCAGCCCATAAGCCGCACCAAACTGTGACTTTTTCTAGATGCATTGATAGCTCTTGCAATGCTTCTGGCTGATCTTCACTCCAAAATCGACAATTCTGCTTATTTACGAACCCATTGAGCCAAAAATTAAACTGACCATAAAATGGAAGAAGCGCGCTATGAACTTTCTTTACAGAGCACGCATTTTGATAATACAAAACAATAATTTGCAAGCGTTGTTCGTTGGTAAGACTGAGGATGTTTGAAACATAACACGAAAATTGGGTGAGGTGTTTAAACCAGAGTTAACAAAAGGATAATAGATAAAAAATCACCCTTTAGTAGACGTATTCCGTGGTGTGTTCCTGTGGAATAACAAGGGACGAACACGTCTAAGTGAGTCTGACGGCAGACTGCCACTTGAAACTAACCTTACCTAAAACCTCTAATTTTCATGTCAGATATGATCTGTTTGGCCAATTACATTTCTCTGTGTTGTGACGATTTAATGGAAATTAAAAATAAACCCTTAAGCAAATTTTAAATTCTGAACAACATTTCATGCCCACCTCAAAAATTAAATTTGACTTCATCACGTATGTAGGTAAATCGCAAACCGACGCCAGTGGCTATGATTTGTCTTTCCTATTTGGTGAATAGCAAACAGTGGTCACCGGCCTCTGCGTTATAGTTTTGTTGTTTTATTAGCCAATGTAAACATTTCGCTTGACTTTTGCAAGACGGCGATAAAAATCTGTAATAGTACACAAAGGTGCTGTAAAATTGGTTTACTATGGTGCTGCGGATTGCCGTCTAATAAGCACTTATCTCACCAGCAACATTTTGTAATTGGAGCTGTGAATGCGCGAAACTTTCAGTATGTGGGAATATAAAACTCACTTTGAGCAAATGAAGTGTTGTTGGACACGCGCAGGACATTAATTGTAAACAAGTCAAGGCGAAAAAAACCCCATGAAATGGTATACAAAGTAAAAGAATATCTTCTAGTTGCATGCAAAGAACTTAGAAGTTTAAACATTGAAAAAAAGTTTTAGAAAGCAACTACGATAAAAAATTGTACCCTACACCACCACTGTGGTACAGTGTATTATAACTTAGTGCATTTGTTTGTAACACCCAGAAGGAAGAGAGATAGACCCATTGATAAGTATACCGAACGCCACAGAATCACTTTCTGGTTCGATTTAGCCATGACAGACAGATAGACCGTCCGTCTGTCTGTCCGTCTGTCCATGTTAATTTGTGTACAAACTACAGGTTGCAATTTTCATCCGATCGTCTTCAAATTTGGTATGGAGTTTTTCGGTCTAGAGCCAAAGCCTATTAAAATTGGTAAAAATCGGTTCAGATTTGGATATAGCTCCCATAAAGTGCTGATTTGTTATCCGATTTTCTCGAAATTCGGCAGTAAGGATTTTCTCTTGATTCTCGGTTCAGATTTAGATATAGCTGCTATATATGTATATCACCCAATTTTCTTTTTTAGATCCACTGCAATCGCATTTATGTTGTTGTTGTAGCCACATTTTCATGAGGAGGTTGTGATCCTCGTCAAGCTCCTGTAGCTGAGCAAGCTCGTTCCGGTCCAAACGACCGATGGCCGCGGAAACAAGGTGACCATTGGTTACTTAAAGGCGCCAATAACCCGCCTTGCCATATCGAGCATCATAGGCACTCAGTATTTGTGCAAGAGCCGGTGCCACCCGGCCTTTTACTGAGACTCTGCGCCCGATACCGCAGATCTGTACAGCGACTGCCATTTTAGCTACTCCGTATGAAGAATTCCACTATCCGCATCCTGTGGACGCGCCTGGTAGCTCGCAGCTAAGCTTCTCGTGACAGCACTGAATACCACACAGATCGAACCTCATTGTTGCAGCCTGTGTGGTGCTCACAGCTATCCCGTGTCGGGCATTTATTGACCAATATTGCCAACATTTTGTACAACGCTTTCCTCTACGACTACCACATTATCTAAGAAGATTGGTCGGAATCGGTTCAGATTTAGATATAGCTCCCACATTGCACTTATAGGGTAGGTGTATGGTATTATACAGTCGGCACCGCCCGACTTTTGTCTTTCCTTGCTGGTTTATACATATTTTGAAGCAAAAATTAAGCATGTAGAGTTCGGCCGGGCCATATCTTGGAAATCAACCACCATGGATTAATTTTCATCAGACAAAAACTGCTGTTTAAGCAAACATTTTTGCTGTTTTCAATAACAAAATTGGTTGAGTGCAGTTTTGTCTTAGTCAAGAACGACGCAAAGAAACTAACATTCACAAGATAGCGGCAGCATAACAACGTCAACGGCGTAGGCAACAACATTTAAACCTCGAGATTACCATTGATAACCTAGGGCTGCAAAACGGAGGATAAATTCTCTCCTTCTGGTGATCTTCCTGATTGAGACATCTTTAAGTGATGCGTTCATGCCTTTCAGCATCGTATCAATCCAATTCAACAGAAGAGGAAGGATACTTATGTCATCGGCGTAGGCAACAACCTTAAAACAACCAACCTATCGCCAAATTTCCTTTTATATTGCACACCACAACATGAAGATCTTTGGACGACAATTAGTAACAGCATGCTGGCATGCTATTATGCCAGCATGCTTACCAAAAATAGGACAAGTTGCTTCATAATAGACTAAATCAGTATTCTGTCCAGAAATGAAACGGAGGATAAAACCCCCATAATCTCCCTTCACCCAGTCGACATATAATACAGCAAAATACATCTCCTAAAGGTCAGCTCAAGCAGCCGCAAGGCTTATAATCTTGCCTACCATAGCAGTCAGTATGCTATACGGTACAGTTGACTTGACTTATAGGCCGATTTGGACTTTACTTAGTACAGTTGTTGGAAGTCATAACAGAAAACTTGTACAACATTTTAGCAAAATCGGAGAAAATTCGAGGCTTGTAAGGACTCAAGAAGTCAAATCGGGAGATCGGTTTATATGGGAGCTATTTCAGGTTATAGACCAATTTGGACCCTACTTAGCACAGCTTTTGGAAATCATAACAGAACACTATATGCAAAATGTAATGTACATTGGATAAAAATTACGTCTTCTAGGGGATCAAGAATTCGAATCGGGAGATCGGTTTATATGGGAGCTTTATCAGCTTATTGACTGATTTAGACAGTACTTGGCAAAGTTGATAAAAGTCATAAGAGAACATTATGTGCAAATTTGTAGCCTAATCGGACAAAAATTTTTGCTTCCAGGGGCTCAAGAAGTCATTTCGGGAGATTGGTTTATATGGGGGTTATATCAGGTTATAGACCGATTTCGACCGTACTTGGCGCAGTTTTTGGAAGTCATAACAGAATATTAAACAAATTTTAAGCCAAAACGGACAAAAGTTATTGCTTCCACGGGCTCAAGAAGTCAAGCCGGGAGATCGGTTTTATGGGATCTATATCAGGTTATAGACTGATTTTGAAAGTACTTGTCGCAGTTGTTGAAAGTCATAGGGGAACATTATGTGCAAATTTTAAGCCAAATCGGACACAAATTTTTGCTTCCAGGGGCTCAAGAAGTCAATTCGGGAGATCGGTTCATATGGGAGCTATATCAGGTTATAGACCGATTTAAACCGTATTCGCAATTGTTGGAAGTCATAACAAAACATCACATTCAAAATTTTAGCCAAATCGGACAAAAATTGCGGCTTCCAGGGGCTCAAAAAGTCAAATCGGAAGATCGGTTTATATGGGGGCTATATCAGGTTATAGGCCGATTTGGACCCTACTTGGCACAGCTATTGGAAGTGAAAACAGAATACTATGTGCAAAATTTTGGCCAAATCGGACAAAAATAGCGCCTTCCAGGGGCTCAAGAAATTAAATCGGGAGATCGGTTTTTATGGAAGCTATATCCAAATCTGAACCGATATGGCCCACTTGCAATCCCCAATGATCTAGATTAATACTAAGTATCTGTGAGAATTTTCAAGCGGCTAGCTCAACGCGTTCGAACGCTATCGTGATTTCGACAGACGTACGCACGGACTCAGAATGTCAAGACGATCCAGAATGTATATAAAGGGTGATTTTTTTGAGGTTAGGATTTTCATGCATTAGTATTTGACAGATCACGTGGGATTTCAGACATGGTGTCAAAGAGAAAGATGCTCAGTATGCTTTGACATTTCATCATGAATAGACTTACTAACGAGCAACGCTTGCAAATCATTGAATTTTATTACCAAAATCAGTGTTCGGTTCGAAATGTGTTCATTCACCGTAACGTTGCGTCCAACAGCATCTTTGAAAAAATACAGTCCAATGATTCCACCAGCGTACAAACCACACCAAACAGTGCATTTTTCGGGATGCATGGGCAGTTCTTGAACGGCTTCTGGTTGCTCTTCACTCCAAATGCGGCAATTTTGCTTATTTACGTAGCCATTCAACCAGAAATGAGCCTCATCGCTGAACAAAATTTGTCAAAATTTTAACACATTTCGAACCGAACACTGATTTTGGTAATAAAATTCAATGATTTGCAAGCGTTGCTCGTTAGTAAGTCTATTCATGATGAAATGTCAAAGCATACTGAGCATCTTTCTCTTTGACACCATGTCTGAAATCCCACGTGATCTGTCAAATACTAATGCATGAAAATCCTAACCTCAAAAAAATCACCCTTTACAATAATTTATGGGGTCGCAGATCAATATTTTAATACCCACCCATCCTATGGTGGTGGGTATCAAAAACAATTGGTTTTGACTGTGATAAGCAATTCAAAATTTATCCAAATATACGTTTAAATCTTTAAAACTTCTTTAAACATCGAATGAAAATATCGGCATTCCATAATAAATGGTATCATTGCTACGGATGAATGCCTTCAATTTTAAATATTTTTTAGGCAACGGACACAAATTGTCAAATTTTTTTCCTACACTTCAAACCGCTAAAGTCGTTAATGATTTTCCTTTTTTTCATTTTTCATCCAAGAATTACAAGTGAAAGTCTTACATAAACCGCCAGAGATATTTAATGATTTGTGTTGTTTTTTTTCCAAGCCACAGAGGCTAAGCGCCGCCAAATTTATTTCGATTACCAGCTACTTAACATACACTCACTCGACATAGACTTTTGGAGAAAAAGAAACCAAAAACTGTTGGCAAACTCAGAGAAATCATGCGGATTTTTAGACGACTTTGTACTGCAGCAGTTGTATGAATTAATCCTAAATATTAATTAATCATCTCATCTCATTACTGGTGGGGCTTATTTTCTTGCTGCTCAAAGGCAAAAATCGAAAACTGCGGAAAGCTTTGGAGTCTCCACTTGTGTTGGCCAAATATTTCGCTTAGCCATGCTGATGGCGAAAGATAAACGAATAAGAACTATTTTTCCAACGACTAGTTAAAATATATCTAAATGAGCCCATACAAGTAAAAGCTGGAAAAATCTCTACCGGGCCAAAACCCAGCACCCGGCATGGTAAGAGGCGAATTAAAAGGTATTTAGGATTAGTCTTACGGTCAAGATGTCATATGAATATGAGCCATTTATAATCCCAAACAATCTAAGTCAATAACAATATTTTGTGCGAATTTCAAGCGTATTGCTTTATTGATGCTATTATAACAAGCAGTTACCGAGAAAATGGTCCTAACTCCAGTCAGCACTATCTACTGCCAAATGCTTAGATATACTCAGTATACCTTTAGGTATATGAGTGTGCTAACTACCCAGCATTTGGGCAACAACCCAACGAAGCTAACGATGACAGCGAGACAAACAAAAATAAAAAAAAAGTGGTTGAGTTTTGTTGGCTTAAGCATTTGCGTAGTCTAGTAGAGCGCCAACTGTAAACATTTGGTTACGAAAGTATAGTACACTTAACCTCCGGATGGAATGTTATCATTTGGAGGAGCTATTCTCATACCACTTAACTTCTCTTTGTTCTCTAAGGTCTTTTTCACTTTCAATTGTGACTTTATTGTTATTAGAAGAATTGTGGAGTTGTTTGTGAAATAGACTAAGTCCAATGTAATTAATTTGAATACCCTCCTACATAGGCAGGGCATATACATGTTTGCTATGTCTATGTTGTTTATTAACAACAATGTGGAACAATTTCAGGGTCAAGGTCTGGGGTTGAGAATTTCCAAGTTTGTGTAATAGCATTTGATCAGTAAAGCAAAATTCCCAAAGGATACTTTAGGTTATTTATACCCTACACCACTACTGTGGTACAGGGTATTATAACTTAGTGAATTAGTTTGTAACACCCAAAAGGAAGAGAGATAGACCCATTGATAAGTATACCGATCGACTCAGAATCACTTTCTGATTCGATTTATCTATGTCTGTCTGTCTGTCTATCCGTCTGTCCATATTAATTTGTGTACAAACTACAGGTGGGAGTTTTCATCCGATCGTCTTCAAATTTAGTACAGGCATCTTTTTTGGCCTGGAGACGAAGCCTATTGAAATTGGAAAAAATCGGTTCAGATTTGGATATAGCTCCTATATATATATTCGTCCGTTTTTTTGTAATAAAGCAATAAAATGGTCATTTGTTAACTGATTCTGTCGAAATTTGGCAGGTGGGATTTTTTTATGACTCTCGACGTTACTGGTGATTTTCATGGAAATCGGTTCCGATTTAGATATAGCTCTCATATATTTATCGCCCAATTTTCACTCCTAGAGTCAATGCAAACCCATTTATTTATTAAAAATGTTTACAATAAATTTAAAAATTTACCTCTTATGGGGCAAAAGACAACCATCTCCAAATATAGACCGATATGGGCCAAAGACTTTATATCGGTAGATCGCTATATATGGCAGGTATATCCAAATGTGGACCGATCTGTACCATATTGAACAGGGATGTTGAGGAGTGTAACTTAACTGTAACGTCTAGCAAATTTCAGCGTAATCGCACAATAAATACGCTTGTTATGAGCCCAACACATTAATTTGTAAGACGGTCTATATGACAGTAATATTGAAATATAGGCCGATCTTAACCCCACTCGGTTCGAATGTCGAGGGGCCTAACGCAACTCATTATGCCTAAATTCAGCAAAAGAAGTTTGTAAATTCACCATTTATAAACATAAAACCTTAAATCGGGATATCGGTATATATGGCAGCTATATCCAAATTTGGACCAATCTGGGAAGTATTAAACAGGGATGTCGCCAAATGTCACCAAATTTCTATGAAATCGGACAATAAATGCGCCTATTATGGGACCAAGACTATAAATCAAGAATTCGGTCTATACGACGGCTATATTCAAATCTGGACCCATCTGGGTGAAATTAAACAAGGATGCGGAGGGGCCTTACATAACTCACTGGCTTTAATGAGCCCAATACCTTAAATCGAGAGATCGGTCTGTATGGCAGCTATATCTAAATCTGAACCGATCTGGGCCGTATTAAACAAAGATATTGACAGGTCATACAAAACTCAGTCTATAAAATTTCAGCGAAATCGGATAATAAATGTGGCTTTAATGGGTCTAAGATCTTAAATCAGCAGATCGGTCTATATGGGGACTAAATCAAAATAAAGTCCAATATAGCCTATCTTCGAACATAAACTGCCTATGGACAAAAAAATAGAATCTATACAAAGTTTCGGCTCAATATCTCTATTTTTAAGATAGATATTTTGCGTGATTTCAGCAGATAGACGGACGGAGCGACATGGCTTGATCATCTGAGATTTTTACGAATATGTATACTTTATAAGGTCGGTAATGGATATTTGGCAAACAGAATGACAAAATGAATATAACCTCATTTTTCGGTGGTGGGTTTAAAAATATATAAACCTTAACAACCAAAAGAGT
The DNA here is from genome assembly GCF_963082655.1 of Stomoxys calcitrans. NCBI lineage: Eukaryota > Metazoa > Arthropoda > Insecta > Diptera > Muscidae > Stomoxys > Stomoxys calcitrans. The sequence continues at coordinate 79,636,573 of NC_081554.1, forward strand.
GCTAAGTTCGGCCAAGCCGAATCTTATATACCCTCTACCATGGATCGCATTTGTCAAATTCTTTGATCGGTATCTATTCAAAGGAAACAAAATGAATACAAATTGCCATGCTATTGCGGCTACATCAGGGTATGGGCCGATTCAGACCATACTTGGTTTGGAGACCCCTCTCCCACATATACCCTTGAGCCTCTAGAGTGCGCAATTCTTATCCGATTTGGCTAAAAGTTTGCCGAACATTTGATAACTGACCTTTTCTATGCAAATTGCAAAATTTCCCATGAACATTGCATTAAGGAACAGTGACAAACTTCTCTCAATGCGTGCTGTGCGATTCAAGTTTTAGCTCAATGATAAGGGATCTCCTTTGTATAGGCAAGTCCGAACGGCTTGCCGCAGTGCGACACCTCTTTGGGGAAAAGTTTTTACATGGCATAGTACCTCACAAGAAAAAGAATTCTGATGTTCTTACCAGGATTCGAATCAGGACGTTCAGCGGACATAGGCTGACATTCTAACCTCTGCACTACGGTGGCCTTCGAACCGATCTCCAGGTTATACTGCTTAAGCCTTCAAATAGCGCAATTCTTTTCCGATTTAGCTGAAAATTCGCTTTTCTTATGACTCAAACAAATATGCGAAGTATGGTCCTAATTAGTTCAGAACCTGATATAGCTCCCATATAACCCGATTCCCCGAATATACTTCTTAAGCATCTGGAGTGCGCAATTCTTATTTGATTTGAAATTTTGCCCTAAGACCCTTCCGATGACCTCCAACAGATCTATCAAGTATGGTTGCAATCGTTCCAAAATCAGATTTGCTCCCATATGAGCGGATCTTCCGAATATAGTAGTTCTTTGTTATCCAAGCATAACAAAATCCATGGGGATTTCTTGTTATGACTTCCCATTATCCTTTTTTAAGTTTCTGCCTATAAAAAGAAACCGTCCAAAGAACTTGATAAATACGATCCACAGTGTGTTGTTTAAAGCCTTCCTTCATATAAACAGAACATGACCCACATTGGACCACATACAGCAGTGGCTGGTGCACAAAAGTAAAGAGTGATTTGTTAAGAGCTTGATAACTTTTTTTTTAAAAAAAAACGCATAAAATTTGCTAAAGACGTCAAATCGCATGATCTTGGTGGCCAACTTACCGGTCCATTTCTTGAGATGAATTGTTCTCCGAAGTTTTCCCTCAAAATGGCCATAGAATCGCGAGCTGTGTGGCATGTAGCGCCATCTTGTTGAAACCATATGTCAACCAAGTTCAGTTCTTCCATTTTTGGCAACAAAAAGTTTGTTAGCATCGAACGATAGCGATCGCCATTCACCGTAACGTTGCGTCCAACAGCATCTTTGAAAAAATACGGTCCAATGATTCCACCAGCGTACAAACCACACCAAACAGTGCATTTTTCGGGATGCATGGGCAGTTCTTGAACGGCTTCTGGTTGCTCTTCACTCCAAATGCGGCAATTTTGCTTATTTACGTAGCCATTCAACCAGAAATGAGCCTCATCGCTGAACAAAATTTGTCGATAAAAAAAGCGGATTTTCTGCCAACTTTTCTAGGGCCCATTCACTGAAAATTCGACGTTGTGGCAGATCGTTCGGCTTCAGTTCTTGCACGAGCTGTATTTTATATGGTTTTACACCAAGATCTTTGCGTAAAATCTTCCATGTGGTCGAATAACACAAACCCAATTGCTGCGAACGGCGACGAATCGACATTTCACGGTCTTCAGCAACACTCTCAGAAACAGACGGAATATTCTCTTCTGTACGCACTGTACGCATTCGTGTGGTTGGTTTAATGTCCAATAAAGTAAACTGAGTGCGAAACTTGGTCACAATCGCATTAATTGTTTGCTCACTTGGTCGATTATGTAGACCATAAATCGGACGTAAAGCGCGAAACACATTTCGAACCGAACACTGATTTTGGTAATAAAATTCAATGATTTGCAAGCGTTGCTCGTTAGTAAGTCTATTCATGATGAAATGTCAAAACATACTGAGCATCTTTCTCTTTGACACCATGTCTGAAATCCCACGTGATCTGTCAAATACTAATGCATGAAAATCCTAACCTCAAAAAAATCACCCAATATAAGCCTGTGGACTTTGGATATAATTATGCATATGGTAGTGGAGTAATATTAAAATAGGATGATGAATATATATATGATGGCGGATATGCAAAGTACGGCATGGCCGAACTTAAAGCGTTTTTACTTGTTTGTTTTAAGTAAAAAACACTAAATATTTCAAACTTACCACGATATAATTCTTTGTAGCGTTCACCTAAAGTCTCTTTTTGTCAGGTCCAATGTTTTGTAATTGTAAACGCTGTAATGGTGTCGACATAAACGAAGTCGAATCTGAAAAAAAGAAAAGCATCAGTTTAATGTACTTTCATTACTCGAAATCAGCTAACATAGACACTTGCACATTAAAGCGCACCTACACAAAATGTATTTGTGTGCCCACAACTGCTTTTAGTAAATAAAATTCTTATATGTAGGAAATTTATTTTGACTCACAAGATGCTACACCCTTCCAGAAGCCTATATGAACTCAATGAAGACTCCTGTCTCATCCCATTTGGACCTATCCGTGTATACAAAACTTCTGGAATGACGGGGTACCCTCAGTTCAATGTTACTCTATCAGGAAAACCACAACCTGTCCATCTAAAAGGATTGACTCCCCATGGACATAATCCATCGCGACGTGTATTACATGCCGCCATGCCTCATCGCTGGAAATATCCAGCTTTCACATTATGCTCAAAAGTACCACCTCAGTATCTATAGAGTTTGTGCCAAGCCCATTGACCTTCCAGTTAGCTTCCGCAAGGCTCTGAGTCGAACTAGCCATGTCCGTCCGTTTGTTGAAATCACGATAGCAGTCGAACACGTAAAGCTAGCCGCTTGAAATTTTGCATAGATACTTAATTTTGATGTAGGTCATTGGGGATTGCAAATGGGTCATATCGGTTAAGATTTGGATATAGCTCCCATATAAACCGATCTTCAGATTTAATTTCGTGAGTCCTTGGAAGCCTTAATTTTCACCTGATTTGGCTGAAATTTTGCACATAATGTTATGTTATAACTTCCAACAACTGTGCCAAGTATGATTCAAATCGGTATATAACGTGATATAGCTCCCATATAAACCGATCTCCCGAATTGTCTTCCTGAGACCCTGAAAGCCGCAATTTTTTTCCAATTTGGCTGAAATTTTGAACGAAGTGTTATGTTAGCATTTAATAAACTGCGCTAAGTACGGATCAAATCTGCATATAACCTGATATGGCTCCCATATAAACCGATCTCCCGATATGACTTTTTGAGCCCCTGAAAGCCTCAATTTTCTACCAATTTGGCTGAAATATTGCACAAAGTGTTATATTACAACTTCCAACAACTGTACTAAGGACGCTCCCAATCGGTCTATAACCTGTTATAGCTCCCATATTTTAGCAGAATCCATGGTGGTGGGTTCCCAAGATTCTGTCCGGTCGAACTTGGCACGCTTTTACTTGTTTCCTTCTGATCCCAATAAGGAAAATACAAAATATTATGGCGATCGGATCGAAAAACACCCGTGCCGACACGATGTCCAAAGTTGCATGTAATACATTCTTACGAGTCCATTCCGGGTGTGGAAGTGTCGTTAAACCCAGAAATGGACTTCAACGGATCATCAGAACTTGGGAAAAATGTCGAAAGAGTGAATCAGTCAGTAGTGCGTTTTCCCCGGGGTTCGGCTCACAAACACGTAGCTGCTATAGGAATTTCAGACCCCAGGGTTCAACGAATTCTCCTTCAATACCTTAAATTTCATCCCAATAAAAACTACTGCGCTGATGGCGCACATTCCCTGCGATTTCTGTTTGTAGGGTTATTTGAAATCCCTGGTTTATGTCGATCGACCACGAACCATACCTCACACCTCAAGAACAAAATTCGCGACGTCATTGCAAACGTACTGATTGCTATGCTGCAATGAGTGGACACATTCGGCTTAATCAGTGTATGCGCAATGGGGGTACCCATTTACCCGATGTTACTTTCAAGACTACATAAAAAAATTGGGATATTGAATTTTTAAATAAAAAAGTGTTAAGTGCGGCCGGATACCCACCACCATAGATAAATTAACCATCCTTTTTTATAACAACTCCATTATCATATCCATAATAATATGAATAACATGGTATGGACCATATTTCATTCAGGTCCCGAGAACTCTTATTCAAGTCACAGTTTCATCGAAGTCGGACAACAAATCCGATTTTTATGGGATTAAGACCTTAAGTTGGAAGATCGGTCTATATGGCAGCTTTATCTAGATAAAGTGTGGTCTGGACCATATGCTGGTCGGGTGACGGGAAGCTTAATTCAAGTCACTGTGTCGAATTCCACCAAAATCGGGTAATAAATGCAGCTTTTATGGGCTTAGGACCCTTAATCGCCCGATGGGTCTATATGGCAACTATATTTGAACAATCAACTCACTATTTCAAATTTCAGTGAAATCGGATAATAATGCTGCAATCATTGGCTTAAGACCCTAAATCAGCAGATTGGTCTATATGACAGCTATATATGGTCCGATCTGAACCATATTGAATCGGATGTCGGGAGGCTTAAAACAACTCACTTTTTTTCAATGTTATTTAAATCAGATAATAAATGCGCCTGCGTAGAAGAAATATGAATCTGTGCAAAATTTTAAATCAATATCTCAATTTTCAAGAACTGTAGAGTGATTACAATGGCGGCCACAAGGACGGACAGACACATGGAGTTCGTTAAATCATCTTAGAATTTTACGACGATCAGAAGTACATTTACGTTGTAGGGTCGGAAATGGATATTTTGATTTGTTCCAAAAGGAATGACTAATGAATATACCCCCTATCCTATGGTGGTGGGTATAAAAAGAATTAAAACAATAACAGAAGTTGATTTGTTTTTATTGACCTTTCAACTAACTAAGTTTCCCTGGCACACCCTGTATCTGTGCGTTGACTCAGTTTTATAAAACAATAGCTTCAATTTGACAAAGAAGTTGTTGATTTTGCCTATGGGTGTATACTTAACTAAATTTCCCATGAACATTCCATTACTTCTCTCATATCAATGAGTGCAGTCCGATTAAAATTGAAGCTCACTGATAAGGGCTATCCATTTTATGCCGAATCTGAACGGAGTGCCGCATAGCGTCACCACTTGGTAGAGAAGTTATAACATTGCAGGATACCTCATAAATGTAGCCAACATTAGAAAGGGGAAAACCACCGCTGAATATTTTTCTGATGCTCACGCTGGGATTTGAACCCAGGCGTTCGGCTTCAAAGGCGGACATGCAAACCACTGCGCCACGATGGCCTCCGAGTGTATGGTGGCCTATAGGAGCATGGTCTGCAAAGTTGTTGGCAGTTTTCCATCCGGTCATGTAGTATTGTAGGATTCAAATAAATTCACCATTATAATGCTTCAACTATGAACATAATGCCTCGGCATTTTGTTGGGTGAAGAGCATCGATGCCATCCTAGGAAATCGACCAGAAGGCTACGCGTAATCGATTTGCGGTACTCTTCTTAGTTTCCGTCATACCTTAAAATGCTTCCAAGGGAATTCGCGTCCATAGAGGTCAAACTACTACTTTTCTGGGGGTTGGGCTAAGCCTCTCTACGCTTATGATAGACCCATGAAGCCCTCTTGGCAAACTCCACCTGGCTCTTGTGTTTGCTTAAGGAATTCTCTTAAAGATTCCAATCCTCACATAGCTTGGTTCTTTTCGTCTTATTGTAGAGCCTCATAATCTATCTAAGTTTCCTCAAGTCGCCGTTCCACCAAAAAGGCTCGTAAAAGTTAGAGTGCAATTTTCCTCATAACTACTCAATATGGCTCTTCGCTCCCGATTGAGCATTGGCATAATACTCCAACAAGAGCAAAAATTAACATATGGGATAAGATAAAATCATGGAGTCTAGTATTGTATTTTATTTCCTTTGCAGTCCTATTTTAGAAGACAATACGCCTACCTTTTAGCCACAATTCGTGTCAACTTCGAAGCCATTGAATGTCTTTGGAGTCACATAAAATCGTTTTTTATACACCCCATAAGTATATATGTATATTCTTAATCGTCATGACATTTCAAGTCGATCTAGCCATGTCCGTCCGTCTGTCGAAAGCACGCTAACTTTCGAAGGAGTAAAGCTAGGCGCTTGTAATTTTGCACAAATACTTCTTATTAATGTAGGTCGGTTGGGATTGTAAATGTGCCAAATCGGTCCATGTTTTGATATAGCTGTCATATAAACCGATCTTGGGTCTTGACTTCATGAGCTTCTAGAGGCCACAATTCTTGTCCGATTTGGCTGAACATGGTGTTTTGGTATCACATCCGACAGCTGTGTCAGGTATGGTCTAAATCGGTTCATAACCTGATATAGGTGCCATATAAATCGACCTTGGGTCTTGACTTCTAGAGCTTCTAGAGGGCGCAATTCCCATTCGATTTGCATGAAGTCTTCTGGTATGACTTCTAACAACTGTGGTATGACTTCTAACAACTGTTTAACCTGACATAACCGCCATATGAACCGATCTCCGGAATAGACTTCTTGAGCCTCTAGAGGGCGCAATTCTTATCAGATTTATCCGAAATTTTGCATGAAGTTTTTATATCATGATATATCAGCCATATAAATCGATCTTCCGATTAGACTTTTTGGGCTTCTAGAGGGCTACGATTTTCAGTACACTTTGTTATAAATGACTTAATACTATTTCACAATCATCGATCTCCTCCCAACTTGATTTTGCTTATTTTTGGCCAAGGTATAAAGTTTTATAAGATTTGTTATCTTTGTTCGTTTTGTTTCTTTAGTACAACAATGCAGCAGAGCAAATTTAAACTCAAATACTAAACATTTGCACTAAAGCTAATACATCAATTAAAACTGAACATGTAAATGAAAATGTGAGTTTGGGGGATAAATAATAAATTTCTAGAAGTAGAAGGTCAATTTAATCGATACCACACTAACATATATACTATAACCATGATATCAGTTTAAAACATGTAATCTTTTGATAGATGGATATAAAAGTCCACGGTGTAATTTATTTAGTACGAGTGACAATTATTTATTGATTAGAATCCCCCTTTGGACGAAATGAAAATTGAAATTGAAACCGCAAAAAACACATGATATTTGAAGTTCATCTAGCACTAACTACCGCTGTGTATATGAAAGGCTATGTTACGTTAGGTTTAAGTGGCATTTTGCAATCAGATTTACTTATACAATGTAGTCCATAGTGATACCACAGCAAGAAGAGAAAAAAGATTTCTTCTAGCTCCTGCCGTAAAATCAGCCAAATTTCTTTAAAAAGACAAAACAAGTAAAAAGGCGTTAAGTTCAGCCGGGCCGAATTTTGGATACCCACCACCTCGGGTATATAAATATGTAAACCACCTTTCATCAAAATTCGGTGAATATTTCATACCTTATGTCATATTATGTTCCGATTTGGATTAAATGCTAATAAGTAGAGTAGCTATATCTAAAAATAAATCGATTTGAACCATATACGACACGGATGTCGAGAAACCTAACATAAGTCACTGTGTCAAATTTCAGTGAAATCGGATATAAATGAGCCTTTTATGGGGCCAAGACTTTAAATCGGTATCGGTCTACATGGCAGCTATATCCAAATCTGGAATGACTTGGGCCAAGTTGCAGAAACATGTCGAAGAGCCTACAAAAAGCACTGTCCCAAAATTTCGGCGAAATCGGACAATAAATGCCCCTTTTATGGGCCCAAAACCTTAAATCGAGAGATCGGTCTTTATGACAGATATATATTCAAATCTGCACCGATCTGGGCAAAATTGAAGAAGGACGTCAAAGACCCTAACTAAACTCACTTTCTCAAATTTTAAGCGACATCGGACAATAAATGCGTCTTTTATGGCCCCAAAACCTAAAACCTAGATATCGGTCTATATGGCAGCTATATCCAAATCTGGACCGATCTGTGTGATATTGCAGAAGTACGTCAAGGGACTTAACTTAACTCACTGTCCCGAATTTCTGCGACATCGGACAATAAATGCGCCTTTAATGGGCCCAAAACCTTAAATCAAGAAATCGGTCTATATGGCAGCTATATTCAAATCTGAACTGATCTGGGCCAAATTGAAGAAAGATGTCGAAGGGCCTAAGACAACTCACTGTTCCAAACTTCAGCAAAATTGGATAATAAATGTGGCTTTTATGGGCCTAAGACCCTAAATCGAAGGATCGGTCTATATGGCAGTTAAAACCAAATCTGTACGGATCTACGCCAAATTCACGACGGATGTCGAAGGGCCTAACAGAACTCACTGTCTCAAATTTCATTAAAATTGGATAATAAATGTGGCTTTTATGGGCCTAAGACCTTAAATCGGAGGATCGGTCTATATGACAGCTATATCCAAATCTAAACCGATCTAGGCCAAATTAACGAAGGAAGTCGAATGGCCTAACACAACTCACTGTCCCAAATTTCAGCGAAATCGGGTAATAAATGTGGCTTTTATGGGCCTTAGACCATAAATCGGAGGATCGGACTATATGGCAGCTATTTCGAAATCTGGACTGATTTTAGCCAAATTGACAAAGGATTTGGAAGGGCCTAACACAACTCACTGTCCCAAATTTCAGCAAAATCGGATAATAAATGTGGCTTTTATGGGCTTAAGACCCTAAATCGGCGGATCGGTCTATATAGGGGCTATATCAAGATATAGTCCGATATACCCCATCTTCGAATTCAACCTGCTTATGGACAAGAAAATTTTCAGCTCAATATCTCTATTTTTGAAGACTGTAGCGTGCTTTCAACAGACAGACGGACAGACGGACGGACATGTCTAGATCGTCTTAGATTTTTACGCTGACCAAGAATATATATACTTTATAGGGTCGGAAATGGATATTTCGATGTGTTGCAAACGGAATGACAAAATGAATATACCCCCATCCGTCGGTGGTGGGTATAAAAAGATGCTATCTAGCTCCTGCAGAAAAATCAGCCAAATTTCTTTAAAAAGACAAAACACGCTAATTCAGACAAAACAATTTGAATATAAAGTGGAACTTGTTTTTCTTGCAAGGTCCAGGATCAGAGCACAGTATGGCGTTCATTGATAAACATAAAAAAGGGATATCGAGGTTTTGGTGCAAAAATTAATCAAATAGTTTAAAAAGATATAAAAAGTTATTGTTTGTCTAAAAAGTTATATAACCGTTGAGTGGAGCGGACGTCTTGTTATTTCACTCCGTTGTCTGTAAGCCGTGAAAGCCGGGCAATGTCATATGAAATTCTCCAACGTCTCATCATCTTCCCCACATGCCCTACACACACTTTCACTTGCCGCACCGATTTTGCATATGTGAGCTCGTAGACCTATGAGTCTCGTTATGATACCGAAAGCTATACTGACCTCCTTCTTACTTCCTTTCAGTAATAGCCTCGCCTTCTCAGGATCCGGATCTCCCCATAGGATTTTTGTCCTCTAGCTTTGATCCATCTGTATAGCACGATCTCTCAGATGTCAATATCAGAGTTCCGTCAATCCAAGACTGTGCCGATTACAGCAGTGTCTCGCACTCTACTACAAGTGTCATTTCAGGTATCCGATCGGAAACCTCCTCTAATACATCCTGGCTTACTATCTTCGCCTCGACTATACTACGAGAGTATGACCTGCTCCTATCCTCTATTCATTCTCCAATCGCCTTAAGTCTCTAGTGCTCTAGTCGGCGTGGTCTTCATCATTGCGCCTGTGCCACCACTGGATTTGGTCAATAATGAAAATATTAATTCTCGACCAATGGCAACACGTTTGGATTCCAAGTATTCCCTCAGATCCTGATTCCATACTTGTGAGACTTAGGGACTCTATTCCCAATCTTTTAAACGCAGACTGTAACATCGGTGGAGTGGATGAGGCTGAAGACGATCGGAGACACGTAGCATTCGTACTAAACTCCGGCTCCGCAGACCTCAAAAAATCTGAAGGAGGCGACTCAACAGTTGTTGCTAAACACTTGTCTGTCTGAATTATCAATGACTTCTCTAAAGTGTACGGGGAATGGGAGACACAGAACCTGTATTCTTGCAAAGAATAGTCTAAACGCCTTTCTTCTTCCTTCACTAAGCACTGAAGATTCAGTAGTAACCAGCCTTGAAATTAATAAGTCTCATTACTGGTTGGTTTCTCTATATATGGCACACCATTCAGAGATGACACCTTCAAGACTTAAGTTGCTGGTTGAAGCCGCTTCTGCAAGAAAAAAGAGCCTCATGGTAGATAATAGAACCGATTGGAACTGCGATATCCCTGGTAATAAAATAGATATTACATGGACTTCTATACGGATGGTTCCAAAAAGTACTTGCTCAGTAATTGCCCAAAAAGTAATTGCGGATTTTTTAAAAGAAAGTAAATGCATTTTTAATAAAACTTAGAATGAACTTTAATCAAATATATAATTGCCATTTTGTTCGATAACCTTTTGCCATTTTCCTGGCAAATTTAGTATTCCACGCTCATAGAACTTCTGGCCTTTATCTGCAAAAAACTGAACCAAGTGCGATTTTATAGGCTCATCATTGCCGAAAGTTTTTTTTTTTACATGGACATCCATACGGATGGTTCCAAACTACAATATAAGACCCGGAAGGCTTTGGTGTGTACTCTGAAGATCTAGGACTGGTTATATGGAGAAGGTTACCCGACTATTGTAGTTTGATACACAGATCCTTGCAATTAAAGAAGCGGCGGAAAGGTTAAGATGTAATGGCATTACGACGATTGGCATAAATATCTTCTCGGACAGCCAAGCAGTCATTAAATCTCTGGGAAATATATTTCTGAATTCAGAAAGCGTCCTCGGCAGTCGCAAATCTCTCTCAACTAGATGGCTGAACGGTTCAAAATTCACCTTTTCTGGGTGGCGGGCCTCATTGATATTCCAGAAAATTGTAGATCAGGCGAGCTTGCGATACTAGGAACTACCTTACAAATTCAAGGGAAACTGGAACCGTGGGTATTCAGACCCGATGACCACAACGTGCGGGTGGTGAACGCTCCAAAATTATGTGGCTTAATCTAGACTTGAAAAGGTCTATCGTTTTGCTGTCGCTGGCAAGAACGGACTTCTCAGTCATTATGTCCATCATGAGAGACCACTGTATGACAGACTGAAGGTTGCAAGCAAGGACTTCTGTAGAAGCTGTGAGAACGTCGAAGAAGAAGAGACTATGGTGTACTTTCTGCGTGTGTGTTCTGGCGGGCAAACGGTCCTCATTTCTTTGAAAACTTGTCAGAATTAGCAGATATGAACATTCGCAATTTGTTGGGGTTTTTAAAACGAGCTGGATGGTGCAACGGCAGGAGCTTAAAGGCATATTCCTTCTTCAGTGCTTAAGGTATCACAATAGACGATAACGTTTAAGAAAGTGATGGCAGACTGCCACATAGACCTATCCTAAAGCTAAAAAATTTTACAAATATATTTTTATGTATATGATGTTTTCTGGACGTTTTTGCTAGATGCCAAATTCAGTTAAGTATTATAGGAGAACCTATTAATGTCTGCGCTTCGGTGGCCTAGAGCTGGCAATATATTTGAATATCTATCGACAATTTTCCTATCTAATACTCTCGCAAAGTAAATTTTTTTCAATATTGAACAAAAATATTCTATACGATACATTGTGCCTATAGAAAGCGCAATTTTCATCAGATGATGAAGAACTTCCAACTGCCTTATAAATATATATCGATCGATCCATATAAATCGATCTCCAGATTTTTACCTCTCATTTTCGTTTGAAATATAGGCGATGGGAAATTAACGATAGTATCGATATTATCGATGTTTATTATTGAAAATATCGAATGTTGCGATTATCCATAATCTGCCAGCTCTAAGTTGACCTCCTGTAAATTACTGTAACTTCTCTCAAAAAGTCTTGATTGTAGTAAATTATTGGGTTGCCCAAAATGTAATTGCGGATTTTTTAAAAGAAAGTAAATGCATTTTTAATAAAACTTAGAATGAACTTTAGTCAAATATATTTTTTTTGCACTTTTTTTCTAAAGCAAGCTAAAAGTCACAGCTGATAACTGACAGAAGAAAGAATGCAATTACAGAGTCACGAGCTGTGAACAAATTTGTCAACGACGACTATATGAAAAATCCGCAATTACTTTTTGGGCAACCTAATATTAAAAGTCAATGTTTAATATCAAAAAGGTTTTTTCTGGTTTCATATACGTTGCAGATGTGTGGCAAAGAATTCAAGGAAAAACTATGTTCTGTGTAAAACAGCAGCTTCAAACTGAACTTTTTATTTGTAACTAGAATGTTTTATATGTCTGCTAACAAAAGTATATAAAACCAAAAATCCATTTCTTGTTTGCGATAAATAATGCAAGCAATTTTTTTTAGCTTTTACAATTCTTCGATTCTAATTGGAAAAAAATGGTCAATTTAAAATTGATGCAGAAGTTTTCAGGACATGCTTTTTTTGCCAGAATTAAGACAGTTAAAGTTCATGTTTGAATATCCTTATCGATGTTTTTCCTCTCCCTTTCCGCTTATGTACAAGAAAAACTTTTTGTCTTACGTCATTGGTTGGTTGTTGTTTTTCTTTTGGCGTGGGTAGTGGCAAATACTTGGGCAACTTTTTTTCTGTTGCCCATTTTGGAATACTTATGATAATTGGCTTGATGGCACAACCGTCTCGCAAAGCCATGTAAACAGCCAAGTTAATTAAGATCAAGTACAACAACTCTTGCTCACATTTGTTGCATTGTTGTATGGAGGATAGCACATATTAACCAATAGGGGGTGCAACACATGTTAATTAAATAAAACTCCTTAAATACAATTCTTGGAAAATACAAAATATTAATGAAATTTATTAACGAAAGGCCGAAATTAAGTTGTAAACAAACATTTACAAGGAAATGATATCATTTCAGGAAGCGCAGAAAGTTCTTTTCGATGCCAAAAGAAACTGCCATTTCAGTATATAAACATTCGTGGGCCATAAATCATTTATGTTGGGAAGGGACGATATCATCCTTTCAACACATCAAAGTATGCTTATTTGGCGCTTCTGTATGATTAGTAAAACTGAGACAATCAACTAGGAAAATATTGTCTGGCGACAACCATAAAAGGCATACCCACTACAGTAGCTAGATGGAAAATTCAAAATATGACGTCATATGAAGTTGGATATTGTTGACAAAGAAAAGCTCAACCCTCAGACGCTGATAGCCTGCGGCTGACTGTCTGACTCAGAGGCAGCCATAGAAGAACTGCTCAGAAATATGTCCCTAGTTCAGGAACCATGGTTAAAGCATCTTAAGAAGATATCCCTCACCTACTAATAGTAAGATTAGAAGCAGTATCGTTACAAGTAGAGATCTGAATCTAACCGTGATATCTCGTTACAGCAATGAGGATTAAACGGTAGCAGCCCTGAAGGGATCAGGTGAACCACTACCGGTCATGAAATACAGGTACCTACCGTTCGAAGATGGCAATCCCCTGTCAGATATGGGGCGCACAATGAGATAAAAACGAAACAAACTATTAACAAGTAAAACCGTGCTAAGTTCGTCCTGGCCAAATCTTGGGAACCCACCACCATAGATTCTGCTAAAAATTTATACAAAATAAATTAAGTTGTAGGGCATAATTTTATTCAACATACCAAACTTCTGTCAAACCAGTAAAAATTAAAGCCTCTAAGAACTCAACAAGGATGATCGAGAGACCGATTTACATGAGAGCTATATCAGACTGATTTTAGCAGTATTTGGCACAGTTTTGTGGAAGTTATAACAAAAGACCACAAGCAAAATTTCAGCCAAATCGGACAAAAATTGCGGCTTGTAAGGGCATAAGAAGTCAAATCGGGAGATCGGGAGCTATATCAGGTTATGGACCAATTTGGACCGTACTTGGCACAATTGTTGGAAGTCATAAAAGAACACTATGTACAAAATTTCAGCCATTTCGGACAAAATTTGCGGCTTCCAGGTGCTCAAGAAATCAAATCGGGCGATCGGTTTGTATGGGAGCTATATCAGGTTATAGACCGATTTAGACCGTAGTTAACACAGTTATTAAAAGTCAGAACGGAACAATACATGCAAAATTTAAGCCAAATAGGATGAAAATTGCGGCGTCCAGGGGCTCAGGAAGTCAAATCGGGAGATTGGTTTATATGGGAGCAATATCTAAATCTGAACCGATATAGCCCATTTGCAATCCCCAACGATCTACATCGATATTAAGAATCTGTGCAAAATTTCAAGATGCTAGCTTTACGCTTTCGACCTCTATTGTGATTTCGACAAACGGACGGATGGACATGGCAAGATCGATTCAGAACGACGAGACGATCAAGAATATATATACTTTATGGGATTTTTATTCCCCCATCCTATGGTGGTGGGAAAATCATGTGCAAATTTTAAGACCCTAGGTGGTCCGTGCGGCTTTTGGCAGGCCCCTTAAGTTTGTCTCCTCGGCATTTCGAAAAATTGTTCGGGCTGACAAATTTTCATTTGTGGTCCGAAATTTAAAACTGTAGCCTCCATAACAAATTTTCTAAAAAATTCCTTTGAAATCATCATTTCTCGAAACTGGTATTTTGGGATATTTGTAGAATTTTTTTTTTTTGGTTTTTGAGGACACTTTTATCTGAAAAAATTTTGTAGAGATTTTTGAGAACTATCCATTAAAAAAAACCTTAGAAATCGGCCCCTCGATGTCAATGCAAACCGCCAATGTGTACGTCTTGGCATAGAAGGATTCTTCTATTTTATGCACAACCTTGTACAGGGCAGTTTCCACCGACCTTCCCTTGACATAAGCATGCTGTTTGTATTTAAGTAGTTCGCTGGACGTCCTACTCTTTATAATGGAATCCACAATGCGTTCAATGGTTTTGAGTAGAAAGGACGTAAGGCTTATAGGGCTATAGGCCTTTGTTGTCGCATAACTTGCCTTGTCAGGCTTTCGTATAAAAACCACCCTTGCCTTCTGCCAGTCTTTCGGAGTATATGCCAGTCCTAGACACGCTGTGAAAATAGTGGTCAGATGAGGCGCCAGATAGTTGGCCTCTTTTTGTAGTTACGCCGGAAATATTCCATGAATTCTGGAATATATACAGATGCTTAACCACATGTTGATTCGCTAAGGTAGAATTTAGGCTAAGGCAACTTGTGTATGCTAAGAGAAGGCGGACAAGGAATGGATGCAGGAGGTTGGCTGAGAAGGGTCTCAGAATACCTATCTTCAAAACCGATTCGGGAAAGATTGTCCCGGATTCGCTTTCCCGGTAAGCAGGAGTGGGAGGCGGATTCTGTGTTTGAGTTGGGTGAAACCTCGGGTCTCACTGACGGCTCCAGAATGGAGTCAGGGACGGGACAGGGGGTTTACTCGAAGGCACTCAACAACAAAATATCAGTTAGATTGACGGACGAGTGCACGATCCTTCATGCAGAGGTTTGTAACATTACGTTTGCCGCAAAGTAAATTGGGAGGTTGAACTTGCCACCTTTGAGACTTAGGATATGGACGTTATGGCAGCCCTCAAGGGCTTGAATTCAAGAACGATGAGGTCGAAGTGGTTCCGGGTTCTCATTGCTGACCCTCGTTAATTCGTCACTGAGTACGATTAAAGGAATCATAACAGGATACGATTAAAGCAATCATAACGGAACTCCCATGCGCACATGCTATGCTCATGCCCGTGTCTACAGGAGCACAGGCTTTCCATCCTAGGGAGGCGGTTCCTACCCGATCTCGTCGAACTTACAGTTGTGTCTCTGGGGAGTTTCCTCAGATACGTGAATAAGAGGGGTTTGATATGACAAAGGTCGCGGTGATCTTCAATACGCTGCCATGCATGGGCAGACGCGGAGCACCAATAGGGAGGCGGTTCCTACCCGATCTCGTCGAACTTACAGTTGTGTCTCTGGGGAGTCTCCTCAGATACGTGAATAAGAGGGGTTTGATATGACGAAGGTCGCGGTGATCTTCAATACGCTGTCATGCATGGGCAGACGCGGAGCACCAATGTTAGGCACTGGGAGAAAGAATACTTGTGTGTGCGAGGACTTTAGATCCGGAGAAGCACTCGCATTCCTATATTTCCCGTATTTTTCATATATTTTCTTCTCCCTGTGTCGCCCAGCACCAGACATTAGCATTCTAGCAAGATGAAATTCTGAGAACGATTTATACATGCAAACTTCACGTAGCTAGGAAGAAATTAACAATTCAAAGGAGGCCTCAATGATTTCTGTTATTAAAAGTTTATTGAAAATACAACAAATATAAATAATTACATTTTAATTGAAACTGAAACTCATATACATTTTTACGACGGTTTTATTACAAATCTCTGTGCTTTTGGATCTTGGAGTTTTACTCATACACCAAGTGACCTTAGCAAAGGTTGATAACGTGGAAGCAACAGCAGTCATTTTACCATTAAACGAATGCACGCACTTCCACTTCCTTACGCAGGTGATAACTACGAAATTCTGCAGGCAAGGAACAATGAATAAAAGAAAGCAATGTAAACCGCTGAAAATGGCAATCCAGACTGGAATGCCCATGGGTAGCTGGGAACATAACGAACACAATTCACAAATCTTTGCTACAGAAAGTCGCGTAAAATATGAACATTAAATGAAATCTCATGAACAAATTTTCGCCATAATCGCAGAGAAAAATCGCTTGGCACGTACCAGACTTGAAGGCATGCAAGCAGTGATAAACAGATGTTCGAAGTACAAAAAGACAGACAAACGGATAGACAGACAGCATTTAAGGCAATGAACAATCATGATGTTGAAGCTCTATAGGCAGTCAAAAGAAACTGTGTCAGTGTTGCTGAAAGCTGGAAGTTTAACGCTGGGTAAGGAAAATAATGTTAATCACAATCATCGCTTTCATTACTTATGCTTTTTGTTAGGAGATCGATTATATTACAAATGAATCACCAAAGGTTCAGCATACTCAAATGACAAATGATTTTCTCGTTTTGCTTTATATAATATTTTATGAGGCAAAACAAGTTTTCAATAAAATAAGAAATTTTTAATGATGTGTCGCTGAATATTTGACTACTTATTCGAAATATCATAATTGAGGTCCTATTCCATGACCTATGCATTTTATTCCCATATCTCCCGATTGGTCTGTGTCCTTTTAAACATTCAATGGCCGCCAGCACGTTTGACTCTAAATTTTCACTTGAGCAGCAGAGGCAAAGAAAAAAACTGTTCATCGTCATTGCATCACTGAACCATTGCAATCATTCTTCATTTTTTGTGATTTTATTACATTCCCGAGAGGCCAACTTAACTCACATATCCATTAAATTAAGAATTGCTAATCTTTATTATGTATTTACATCCCATATTGTTCTTATCAACAAGGATGTTCTCTCAGGTGGATTTGTGTATGGGTCGTTCCCTAGACAATAAATAGGACAACTAATGCCTCTAGTCATTGTGGCTATACAAATTGCTGCGACCGCTGCTGTGAGGTGCTGTCTCTTTGGTCATGCGGCAGATACAGACACTGTGTTATCCTTATACATTGCCCGATGTTCCAAACAGTATTACACATTGCCTGAACCGCTTTTTGATAAAAAGCACTGTACCACTATTTCTAATAGAACCGATTGGAGATACGATATCCCTGGTAATAAATGTTAATTAGACTTCCATACGGATGGTTCCAGACCAAACGACCAGGTGTGTTTTGGGGTTTACTCTGAAGAACTAGTCATATCGGTAATATTACCCGACCACTTTAGTGCGTATCAAGCTGAGATCCTTGCATTTATAAAAGTGGTGGAATGGTTAAGATATAATGTCATAACGACGATTGACATAAATCTCTCCTCAGACAGCCAGACAGCTTTCAAATCTATTGAGAATGTATTTCTGAATTCCGAAACCACCCACGACTGTCGCATATCACTTAACGAGATGGCTGAACGGTTTAAAATTTACAGTTCAAATTCATAGGTCCACCGCTCTGCAGTCGCTGGCTAGAACAGACGTCTCAGTCATGACAGGTCGAACTTGTCTGTTTTAGTGTGTGTTGACATTGGCAAGTTGTTGGGCTTTTTAAAGCGATCTGCATGGTTCAACGGTATTAACCAGAAGGCATCTAACATCTCTTGTTCCTGTGGTATCAAAATGGATGAAAACGTCCCAAACTAACCAACTGACTCACTTTTAAGCCGACCGTTGCTCTAAATATTAAAATTTATGAAAACAGATGCAGCTTTTAATTTTCTTTTGAGCCAAATCAGATAAGAATTGGGCCCTTTAGGGGCTCAAGAAGTAAAATTGGGAGATCGGTTTATATGGGAGCTATATAAAGTTATGCGCCGATTCAGACCAGATTTGGCACGTATGTTGAAGGTCGTGAGAGAAATCATAGTAGAATTCAGCTAAAACCGGCAATAATTGCTTACTCTAGATATTTCAAGGTCCCCGATCGGTATATATGGCAGCTATATCAGATTATTAACCGATTAATACCATACTAAGCACAGTTGTTGGAAATTATAATGAAACACTACGTGCAAAATTTCTGCCAAATCAGATAAGAAATGTGTCCTCTAGAGGCTCAAGAAGGCAAGATCCGATATCGGTTTGTATGGCAGCTATATCATATTTTGAACCGATTTGGTTCAACAACACTACGTGCAAAATTTCAACCAAATCAAATAAAAATTGCGCCCTCTAGAGGATAAAGTAGTCAAGATCCGATATCGGTTTATATGGCAGCTATACCAAAACATGGACCGATTTGACCCATTTGCAACTCCAACCGACCCGCAATAATAAGAAGTATTTGTACAAAATTGCGCCCTCTAGAGGATAAAGAAGTCAAGATCCGATATCGGTTTGTATGGCGGCTATACCAGAACATGGACCGATTTGGCCCATTTGCAATCTAACTTTCGAAGGAGTAAAGCTAGCCGCTTGAAATTTTGCACAAATACTTCATATTAGTATAGGAGGGTTGGTTCATATAGCTGTCATATAAACCGATCTTGTGTCTTGATTTCTTGAGTCTCTAAAGAGCGCAATTCTTATCCGATTGGAATGAAATTTTGCACGACGTGTTTTGTTATGATATCCAACAACTGTGTCAAGTATGGTTCAAACCGGTCTATAACCTGATATAGCTGCCATATAAACCGATCTTGATTATTGACTTCTTGAGCCTCTAGAGTACGCAATTCTTATCCGATTTGAATGAATTTTGCCTCGAAGTATTTTGTTATGATATCCAACAACTGTGCCAAGTATGGCTCAAATTGGTTCATAACCTGATGAAGCTGTCATATAAACAGATCTGGGGACTTGACTTCTTGAGCTTCTAGAGGGCGCAATTCCTATCCGATTTGGCTGAAATTGAGCATGACGTATTTTATTCTTATTCATTCAACAACTGTGTGGAATAAGGTTCAAATCGGATCATAACCTGATATAGCTGCCATATAAACCGATCTGGGTTCTTGACTTCTTGAGCCTCTAGAGGTTGCACTTTTTATCCGATTTGCCTGAAATTTTGCACGACGGATCCTCTCATGACCATCAACATAGGTGTTTATTATGGTCTGAATCGGTCTATAGCCCGATTCAGCTTCCATATAAATCGATCTCTCTATTTTACTTCTTGAGCCTCCAAAGGACGCAATTCTTATTCGAATGGGCTGACATTTTACACAGCTCTCCAACATATAATTTAATTGTGGTCCAAACCGGACCATTTCTTGATATCGCTCTTTTCTTATATCCTTTTTTTTTTTGCCTAAGAAAAGATGCCGGGAAAGGAACTCGACAAATGCGATCCATGGTGGAGGGTATATAAGATTCGGCCTGGCCGCACTTAGCACGTTTTTACTTGTTTTTTCTTTTAAGATGGAAAAGTAAAGCTGGAGGATACCACACCGCTAACTATAGCATCACTCGTTTCGATTATTGGTGGAAATCTTCTTTAATAGTGAAGGCTTTAAGGGCCGCACGTTGGTTGGTTGTACTTGTATATTATCTTTGTGATATAATACCACAGCAACCAAGCTCGGCACCCTATCTGCTAGCTGTGGTGGTAGATTTTTTGTCCACGCAACTACATAACTCCTTTTTGTGTGATCGACTTATTATATATTGCAAGAAAATAACTTTTCATTTATAATGCAATAGAAATTTAAATAGGCTCTCAAGTTTTACTCCACTGGTTATATTTTACTTAAATTATTTCAAAATGCACCACACATTTCCACATTCTCCAACAGTTTAAATAGAAAATATAAAAATATATATTTACATTTTATTTTATGAAATATATCCTCTTTTTAGTATTCCATTGTCGTACACAAAGTGGACGTCATTATCATTTATTGATGCTGACACATCAGTGAAGTGATTTAAATTTTTCCCAAGAGAATAGCTGTCGAAAAAACATCACTCACGTTCTTTGACGTTGTCTGAAAATGAATTTCAGGCATTGTGTTTAACGAAACCATATTTTGGCACTCTTTCTGTACAAATATATTTACGCACATATATGGTCATATAAACATATATAGAGGAGATTTTTTAAATAAATCGCAAGATAAATGTGTTTATTGAAATACAACTTAATAGCACAATTCAAACCATTTGTTTTTATGTTTTCATGCTTGTTTTCCCTTGCCTATCAACTTAGTGGTGCCATGTTGTTTTTTGAGGGACATGACAACCATATTCGCTACCTCCAAAGAAATAAATACGAATAATCCCTGCCCATAACAGAAATAAAGACATTTGAAGTGCAAAAAGTGGGTCACGCCAGAGTTTGCATATGCATCTGATATGTACATCACATCTGCATCGTATTATCGGACATTCTTATTTAAGAATATCCCATCATGAATTTTAACTCAGTAAGAGAGTATGTTTTTTTTTTCCTCTCAGCATATAACATACTTTTTTCTTTGAGTGTATAGCCAAAAAGAATAAAATCATAATTTCTTGCTACTTTGGCTCAAAGCCAATGGATGACTTGTGCTGTTGATGATGTCTGTCGATGCGTATTTTCACGGCTTGTTGGTGTCCACATTTATTGCATTCATTGTTTGCTGGGAAAACATTTTAAAATTTCAAATTGCCCTCCTATATTAAACGATTAGTATGGAAATATACTTGGCTTGCAAACCAACAAACCGTAATTGAAGAATACAACACAGTTTCTTGTTCCTGAAGATGAGATTATGAAAATTATGGTTTTATAAACTTCCATGTTGCAGCAAATAAAAATTTACCCACAAACATTACACTAAGGAACAGTGGGCAAACTTTTAACATATCAATGTGTGCTGTCCGATTCAAGTTTAAGCTCAATGATAAGGAACCTTCTTTTAATAGCCGAGTTCGAACGGCGGGCTTCAAAGCAACATCTTTTTGGGAAGAACATTTGCATATTTACCCATGAACATTCCATTAAGGAACAGGGTCAAACTGCTGTCCATTTCAAGTTCTTCTGCGCAACGATGGCCCGCGGAAGATGATTAACATGGTTTATATTCCATTTGCGTAGCAAAGTCCCTCCATATCGATGTCGTCAGCTGAGGCGAGTAGCATGTGTTTTCTTGTGCATAGTTTGTCATATCTTTTCACATCTGCATCTCGTATAATCTTCTCCAGCAGGATATTAAAGAGATCACACGATAAGACTCCTTGTCGGAAACCGCTTTTGGTATTGAATGGTTCGGAGAGATTTTTTCCCATTCTTACTGAGGAATATGTATCAGCAAGCGTCATCCTGCAGAGTCTTATTAATTTTACAGGGTTATGAAACTTAGACATGGCTTAAACAGGTAAACATTGCGTACCATCATCAAGGATTGGTTCTGCGGGATCTGCAGGTTTGCATTCTTGGCTTCAGTAGCATTTCGACATTCTTGGTTACACCAAGGGTTTCTTGGGGGAGGCTTCTGGTACTCAAGTAATGGTAATGGTTTGCCACTGAGCCGTTATATTGCCGGGACAAGTAGTGGTTTCATCAAGAAATTGGATGAGTCGAGTGAAGTGTGTCGTTGACATCTGTTGTGTTTGCAGCCTTTCAATGTCCAGCTTCCGTGCAGTGTCAGATCGTACTTCTCTCGCCCTGTTTATTCGGGTGCGAACCTTCGCAGCAACAAGGTAATGATCCGAATCTTTGTTCGCTCCTCAGATCTATCGTACATCTAACACGCTGGATGAATGCCTTTCTACTAGCACAATGTGATCAATTTGATTCCTTACTTCTTGATCTGGGTTCACCCATGTGGCTTTGTGATTTTTTTTTCTGGTGCTGCTTACTACCATGTTTTTTGTCGCGGCGAAATCTATTAGCCTCAACCTGTTATCGGACATTATTATGTGGAGGAGGGTTACTATTCTAGTCCGTTTGTAACACCTCGAAATATTCGTCTAAGACCCCATAAAGTATAAATATTCTTGATAGTCTCGAAGTTCTGAGTCGATCTACCCATGTCCGTCCGTCTGTCAAAATCACGATAGCGGTCGAACGCGTAAATCTGGCAGCTTGAAATTTTCCACAGACACTTAATATTGATTAAGGTCAATGACGATTGTTAATGGTCCATATCGGTTCAGACTTATAAACCATATAAACCGATCTCCCTGGAAGCCGCAATTTTTCCGATTTAGCTGAAATTTTGCTCGTGGTGTTTTGTTATGACTTACAAAAATTGTGCTAAGTACGGTCCGAATCGGTCTATAACATGATATTGCTCCCATATAAACCGATCTCCCGATTTGACTTCATGAGTCCTTACACACCGCAATTTTTGTCCGATTTGGCTGAAATAGGGCATGTGGTGTTTTGTTACGATTTTCAACAACTGTGTCAAGTACGGTCCGAATCGATCTATAACCTGGTATAGCTACCATATAAACCGATCTCCCGATTTGACTTCTTGAGTCCTTACAAAATGCAATATATTCTTGATTGTCTGGACCTTTTAAGTCGATCTAGCCATGTCCGTCCGTCCGCCTATCGAAATCACGAACGCATAAAACTAGCCGCTTAAAATTTTGCTCAGATAAATTTTATTGATGAAGGTCATTGGGGATTCATATAAACCGATCTGCCGCTTTGACATATTTAGCTCCTTGAAGCCGCAATTGTTATCCGATTGGGCTGAAATTTTGCATCTAGTATTCTGGTACGACGTCCATGCCAAGTACGATTGAAATCGGTCTCCCATATAACCCGATCTCCGATTTGACATCCTGAGCCCATGGAAGCCCAGTTTTTGTCCGATTTGGCCAAAATTTAGCACGAAGTGTTCTGTTATGACTTCCCACAACTTTGCCAAGTACGTTGAAATCGGTCTATAACCTGACATAGCTCCCATATAACCCGATCTGCCAATCTGCCCATTTGACATGTTGAGCCCCTGCAGTCCGTAGCTTTCGTCCGATTTGTCTAATATTTGCATGTAGTGTTCTATTACGACTTCCAACAACGTTGTCAAGTACGGTTGAAATCGGTCTATAACCTAATATATCTCCCATATAAACCGATCTCTCGATTGTATGTCTGGATCTCCTGGAAGTTATAAATTTTGTCCAATTTTGCTAAAATTTTGCACGTGGTGTTCTGCTACTACTTCCAAGAACTGTGCCAAGTACGATCCAAATCAGTGTTTAACCTGATGTAGCTCCCATGTAATCCGATCTCTCGATTATCTTTATTTTGTTCCTAGAAACTTTCAATTTTGCCTGGTTTGGCAAAAATCTGGTACGTAGAGTAAAATTATGCCTTTCAACTAATCTTATTTTGTGTCTATTTTACGCAGAATCCATGGTGTTGGGTTTCAAAAATTCGGCCCAGCCGAACTTAGCACATTTTAACTTGTTACTATTCTCAGAATGACCCTTTACTTTTCCGGGTGCCCAGATTCCCAACTGCATGGGTTATGTGGGATGTATATCTCGATGTCGCTAGCCGTTTGCTCCAAGATCCGACGCTCTCTTCTAACCGCCCCTTACCAGGGAATGTGTTGGAATGTATGGAATGTGTTCGAGTTTTCTTCGTCAGAATATTTTTATTATGCGTTTTGACAGTTGTTCGGACGAAAAGTCGAAGTCAGTACTAGACTATAACGAAGAACACCACACAAGTCGAAGCTCAATGTTCCAAACCGCGTGAAGCTCTCAGTTACTCCGCGTCGGCCGGGATGAGAGCTTTATCATATTATCCGATCAAAACCTTATCAGACAAGGATGTCGTAAACTACACCAATTCGAAGGCCTCATAAATAACAAATTTCAACCAAATCGGAAAAATATTTATGATTTTAGGGGCTCAGGAAGTTATGTCGATGAACCTCAAATGTAAGCTGTATCCAATGCTCTAAAAAAAGGTATCACGCTGATATCTTTATTCGTTTGACAGCCATAGTGATATCCCCTATGGTCGGACTAATGGACATGGCTCGTTCTAGTTAGAATGTAAAGAAGATGAAAAACGCATATGCTTTATAGGGTCAAAGAGAAATATTTTAAGGAATGTCTAGATTACCATACACTTGTTTGTACTCAATAAATTTTTACAAATCTGTAGGAGATAATCAAGATGCCACTTCCAATCAAGCAATTTGAAAACACGCTACAGATATAAGGTCTTATTCACAAAACTTGATGAAGCCTTAAAATATGTTCATTTGACAGTTCTATATAAAGGAAATCAGTCAAATAAACCTATTTCAAATATTCATTAAGTTTTGTGAATACCGGTGGTATTCTCTATAAATAATTTGCGCAGATTTTTACATTGTGACCTTAGAAATATTTTTTTAACAGACAAATAAATAAATTTTTTACTGACAAATAAAACCCATTTAAATAACCTATTTGAGTTATTTTTTTTATTTTCTCTTACTCTCTGTATTGAAATTGAAAGTCAAAACGTCCATTCATTTTACAATTGGAATAAAAACAAGGTCAAACATTAAGAGGGAAGACAAGAGTCACAGCAATTGATTACGTGATTTCAGAAATGCAAGGCAATTCCATTTCTTGTTGTTTAAATTTTATGACAATTTTTATTGTTAACCATTCGAACTTCAAAAACGAATGACTAATAGCACTCGATCATAATAAAGGAAGCATAGAAATACTGGAACCTTGTAGAGACACAGTAAAGAGTTTAAATAAATGTTTACTGGTGCATTTTAACTCTTTTAGGTTAAGATATTTCCCTGATTTTATGGGGAGGACAGTTCCTGTTCCTGATTTTATGGGGAGGATGATATTAAAAATAAGCTTTTAGATTTGCACTAGGTTAGGTTAGGCTTAAGTGGCAGTCTACCATCAGACTCACTTAGACGTTTTCATGCATTGTGATACCACAGGAACAGAAGAAGGAAGATGCCTTCTAGTTCCAAGTGTTGAAACATCCAGATCGCTTTAAAAACCCAAGAACTTGCGAATGTTCACATCCGCTAAATCAGTGGAACTCCTTCTAACTGCAAGTGCGGGACACACAGAAGGTGTTCTATAGTCACTTCTTCTTCGATGTCCTCACAGCTTCAGCAATAGTCGTTTATGGCAACCTTCAGTCTGTCTGAATGTTTTCCGATTAGACAGTGACCTGTCGTGACGGACACAATGACTGAAACGTCTGCAGTAGACCTCTTCAAGTCTAAATTAGGTGACATAGTTTTGGAATGCTCACAGCCCCATCTATCATTCGTTTCGGGCCTGGTCCTGAAAACTTAGCTTACATGTCGCTAGAGGCATACCCACAGATTCCAGTGTCCCTGGAATGTGTAGGGTAGTTCCTAGTCTCGAAAGCTCATCTGCTTTACAATTCCCTTGGAATTATTTCTGTAGCCCGGCACCCAGAACAGGTGAATTTTGAACTGTTCAGCCATCTCGTTGGGAGATCTCCGACAGTCGAGGGTGGTTTTCTTGTTCAGAAATACGTTTTCCAGGGATTTAATGGCTGTTTGAGAAGTTTTTATGCCAATCGTCGTAATTACATTATATCTTAGCCCTTCCACCACATCAGATTGGAGGAATGGCAAGGATCTCCGCTGATACAGGAATCTCTGCTTGATACAAGGATCTCTGCTTGATACACACTGCAGTGGTCGGGTAACCCTTTCAATATGACCAGTTCTAGATCTTTAGAGTACACCCTAAAGCCTACCTGATCGTTTAGTTTAGAACCATCCGTATAGAAGTCTATGTAACTTCTGTTACCAGGGATATCTTAGTTCCAATCGGTTCTATCAGAAGTAGTGGTACAGTAATTTTTATCAAAAAGCGGCTCAGCTAGGGTGTAGTCCACACTGCCAGGAACGGCAGTGGTAGCTGCAATTTGGATAGCCACAATGTCCAGAGGCATAAGATGTAGCATTAAATTCAGTGCATCAGATGGTGTCGTTCTCAGTGCGGCTGTGATGCACAAGCAAGCCATCCTTTGGATCCGGTTAAGTATTGAGCAGTAGGTGGACTTTTGAATCGCCGTCCACCAGACTACAACACCGTATAGCATTATAAGTCTGACTTTTGTCAACTTTTGCCAATGGCTCTCTTGAAGGAGTATAGGGCAAGAGTGGCCTTTCTTGCCCTTTCCAAAATGTTGGACTTGAAGTTCAATTTCCTGTCCAGCAAATCACCCAGGTATTTTGCGCTTTCTGTAAATGGAACATTCTCAGCACCCAAGGAGACAGGTTCCACTGTAGGCGACTTGTATCTCTAGTTCTTGAAAAGAACTAGTTCTGTCTTGCACGGATTTACGCCTACACCTAGACCACTTTCGGTAGCCCACTTCGCTTTTGCACGTAGAGCATCCTGAAGTAAAGGGTGATTTTTTTGAGGTTAGGATTTTCATGCATTAGTATTTGACAGATCACGTGGGATTTCAGACATGGTGTCAAAGAGAAAGATGCTCAGTATGCTTTGACATTTCATCATGAATAGACTTACTAACGAGCAACGCTTGCAAATCATTGAATTTTATTACCAAAATCAGTGTTCGGTTCGAAATGTGTTCATTCACCGTAACGTTGCGTCCAACAGCATCTTTGAGAAAATACGGTCCAATGATTCCACCAGCGTACAAACCACACCAAACAGTGCATTTTTCGGGATGCATGGGCAGTTCTTGAACGGCTTCTGGTTGCTCTTCACTCCAAATGCGGCAATTTTGCTTATTTACGTAGCCATTCAACCAGAAATGAGCCTCATCGCTGAACAAAATTTGTCAAAATTTCAACACATTTCGAACCGAACACTGATTTTGGTAATAAAATTCAATGATTTGCAAGCGTTGCTCGTTAGTAAGTCTATTCATGATGAAATGTCAAAGCATACTGAGCATCTTTCTCTTTGACACCATGTCTGAAATCCCACGTGATCTGTCAAATGCTAATGCATGAAAATCCTAACCTCAAAAAAATCACCCTTTATATCTCTTAGAGTGCTGGGGAAATTTCCCCTAACCGCAATTGCCACGTCATCAGCATACGTGACCACTTTTACGCCTTTTTCTTCCAGAGACAATAATGCATTGTTAATGGCTATATTCCAATGTAGAGGAGACAGTAGACCTTTACTCCATAGTATATTCCACTTAATTTCCGTATTGGCTCCATATCAGTTCGGTTGAAGGAAATATAGTCTTTTGGGATGAAATTTTTGGAAATAAAGTCGGAGATATTGGTGTCGATGACCAAAAAACCAAACGTTTGGAACGTATTTAGAACAAACTAAACAATTTTATTACAAAGTTTTATTTTTGTTGTAAATGTATAACGTTTGGCGCCAACATATAAAAATTTAGTCATAAATGTAGAATTATTGAAAGTAAATAACTTTGTTTATAGTTAACCAGTTATCAAATTTTCCCACCGTTAATAAATCTTTCTTTCATTGTAAAATCAAAAATTCTTTAATTGCAATAGTGTTTCGGCAGCCGCAAATGATTATTCGTTTACGCGACCAAAAATCATTCTCTTGTGTCTCTCCTTCTAGAGAGAGTGTGAGTATTTTTAGCATATACACACAGTGTCGTAAACATAACAAATGTAATTACGAGGGTTGCCTTTCATATTTCGGAATTAAAGAACACAAAAATAAATACTAATCATAGAAAATCGCTTTATTACTTATCAAAATATTCCCCATTAAGATCTATAAACTTTTGCATGCGTTTGAACCAATTGTCGAAGCACTTTTGCCACTCTGATTGAGGAGATTGAGTAAAGCAAAAATGTCTAGCTTTACAACAGAGCTGTCATTTGGCAGATTCCAACACAACGCGGAAAGTGAAAATTTGGCCTTAAATAGAACAAATAAAAGCGTGCCAAGTTCGGCTGGGCCGAATATTGAAAACCCACCATCATGTATTCTGCTAAAAATGTATACAAAATAGATTTAGTTGAAGGGGATAATTTTATTTTACATACCAAACTTCTGTCAAACTATCAAAAAATTAAAGCTTCAAGGAACTGAACAAGGATGATTGAGAGACCGGTTTACATGCGAGCTATATCAAGTTACAGGCTGAACTGGATCGTAATTGGCACAGTTGTTAGAAGTCATAAAAAAACTACATACTCAATTTGAGCAAAATCGGACAAAAAATGCGGCTTGTTAGGGCTCAAGAAGTCAAATCGGGAGATCGGTGTATATTGTTGAGTCATAACAGAACACTATGTGCAAAATTTCAAAAATTGCGGCTTCCAGGGGCCCAAGAAGTCAAATCGGGAGATCGGTTTATATGGGAGCTATATCTAAATCTGAACCGATATAGCCCATTTACAATCTCGAATGAATGAATATTAAGTATCTTTTCAAAATTTTAAACGGCTAGCTTTACGCTTTCGTCCGCTATTGCGGCTTGTAAGGGCTCAATAAGTCAAATCGGGAGATCCTTTTATATGGGAACTTTATCAGATTATGAACCAATTCGGATGAAAATTGTGGGCGGCTTGTAAGGGCTCAAGAAGTCAAATCGTGAGATCAGTTTACATGGGAGCTTTATCTAAATCTGAACCGATTAGGCCCATTTGCAATCCCCAACGAACTACATCAATATTAAGTATCTGTGTAAGTTTCAATCGGCAAGCTTTACGCGTTCGACCGCTATCGTGATTTCGACAGACGGACGGACATGGCTAGATCGACTCAGGGCGTCGGGACGAACAAGAATATTTATACTTTATGGGGTCTTAGACAAGTGTTTCAAGGTGTTACAAACGGAATGACTAGATTAGCATACCCCCATCCTATGGTGGTGGGTATAAAAATTAGATAGCCTATTGCTCCTTCCAGACCAACATACACAATCTGCGAAACTTTAAAGCGAATCGGTTCAGCCTTTTATGATTCTATTCGGAATAAACAAATTTACAAAGCCACAAAAAAAACAAACACAAATTCATTTTTATATATATTTTGGAGTGAAGATCAGCCAGAAGCATTGCAAGAGCTACCAATGCATCCAGAGAAAGTCACAGTTTGGTGTGGTTTATGGGCTGGTGGCATTATTGGACCGTACTTCTTCAAAGATTATGCGTATCGTAACGTAACTGTGACTGGTGAGCGCTTTCGTGAGGTTATATCCAACTTTTTTTTGTCCAAAATGAAAGAGCTTGACTTGTGGTTTCATCAAAATGGTGTTACATGCCACATGCATGCGTAATAATAGACTTATGGAGAGTGAAGCTCGGTGAACATTTTATTTCACGTTCGGGACAGGTTAATTGGCCGTCTAGGTCGTGCGATTTCATCAAAATGGTGTTACATGCCACATGCATGCGTAATAATAGACTTATGGAGAGTCAAGCTCGGTGAACATTTTATTTCATGTTCGGGACAGGTTAATTGGCCGTCTAGGTCGTCCGATTTAACGCCTTTAGAATATTTTCCGTGGGACTATGTTCAAGCTCATATCTTCAATTTACGCATTGGAAGACAACGTTGAAGCATTTATTCGTGAGATACCTCCAGAAATGTTGGAGAGTATGCCAAAAGTGGACTTAGCGGATTGAGCATTTGAAGAGCAGTCGCGGTAATCATTTGTATGAAATAATCTTCAAACATTAATTTATATGGACCGTACTATGGATTCAATAAAGATTTTATGAATTTTTCTGAATTTTACATGTTTTTTTTTTTGAAAAAATTTCCTATAGCTCTTAAAAAATCACCCTTTATATAGATTATCAATATTAAGGACAAACCTGAACCCCGTTTACACTGCTCTTTAAATCAGCATTTAATGGCTCGGTCATCTCTTTTCCCTTTATAAAATCAGCTGACGAGAGCTTTAAATCCGGATTTAATGAGCAGTGTATACGGGGTTTTAAAAACTAAAATATACCGAATATGCAAATTCAACTTTTTTCCTTTCTGACCGAAGGCTTGGTATACATACCTATAAGGAAAAAGTTTAGCTCCTCAAAGAGGCACCAAATGGCTCACGGTGGCACTTTCGTAGTAGGTTAGGTAAGGTTAAGTTGAAAAGAGGGTGCATATATTAATCCGCCCCATGCCACTATGGACGTACATCTAAGCCAGTAAAAACTATTAAGTAACCTCTAAAAAGAAAATTTTAAGTTAGGAATTCCGTTCTACTTACAAAATCGTTAATTTTCAATACCACACCCCTAAGTTGGTTCATGGCTGGTATTGTCTCCACCTAAGTGCCGGTATCTGTTGTACGCGAAAGCCGGGCAATGACAAAAAAAATACTCCAACGTCTCAAAATCTGCCCCGCATGCCCTACACATGCTATCACTTGCAGCACCGATTTTTCTTAAGTGAGCTCATAGTCCTATGTGTCCCGTTATAATACCAATAGCTATACTGACCTCCTCCTTTCAGTAATAGGCTCGCCTTCTCACGATCTGGGCCCCCCATAGGATTTTCGCCGTCCTACCGACCGTTTCGTTGTTCCACAATGTTGCATGCGCATTCGTCGCCCACTCCCTTAACTCGGACTGCGTCGAAACGAAAGGCTTCGGGTTAACCAAGTTTATCGACGGCAGTCCTTTGGCCTTCACCGCCAAATCGTCTGGCCTTTCATTTCCCCTTACTCCGTTATGGCCCGGCACCCAAACGATGCTTATTTTTCCATCCTCAGAGAAGGCGTTAATCTCCTTCTTACACTGCAAGACTGTTCGTGACCTTACCGTCGTGATTGTTATTGCCCTTATGACCTGTTTACTGTCCGTAAAGATGTTCATACTCGACATCCCCGCGTTAACACCACACCACTTCACGCATTCCGTGATCATCCGGATCTCCGCCTTCAGCACCGTATTATGGTCAGGCAGTCTAAAACAGATCTCAATCCCTGGGTTCTCAATGTAAACCCCCAGGCCCACTCTGTCCTCTAGCTTTGATCCATCCGTGTTACATGATCTTCCAGATGGCAATACTAGGGTTCCGTTAATCCAAGACTGTGCCGATGGCAGCAGTGCCACGCACTCGTTCTCAAGTACGTCTCAGGTATCCGATAGGAAACCCTTTCCCTTCCTTTTAGGTTTCCTATGGTCGCCTCGATTATAACGCATAACGTATGAGCTGCTCCCATCCTCAATTCATTCTCCCATCGCCTTAAATCTCATAGCCGCAGTGGCTGCCTTACAATTAATTTGTATGTCAATGGGTCGGATATCTAGTATAGTCTCCAGTGCCCTAGTGGGCGTGGTCCTCATCACTTCGCCTATGCCAAGACAACATGTTCTCTGAACCTGTTGTATGGTCCCTATGTTGCACTTTTTCTCCATAGCTGTCCACCAAACTGCTGAGGCGTAAGTAAGTATTGATCTAATCACGCTACTGTAGAGTCAGTGGGATAACCTCGGATTCAGGCCCCATTTCGAGCTACGGCCCGTCTATATAGTGCCCAACATCTGCGAGCCTTCTCAGTACGCTCCTGAATGTGACACTTCCAATTCAGTTTCCTGTCCAAGATCACACCTAAGTATTTGACCTTGTCAGATATCGAAATTGTCTAATTGAGGAAGCGTGGTGCTTTAAATTGACCCACCTTCTTTTTCCTCGTGATCAGGCATACTTCAGTCTTCTGTGGGTAAACATTAAGACCTCAGGGTCTAGCACAGATGTCATATGCCATATGCAAGACCCTTCGGCCCTTCTGCATGGCTCGTTCGGATCCTTACCCCTTAGAAGTATTATAACATCGTCTGCATAGCAGACTGGTTCAAATCCCTCCTCAGTCAGCATCCGTAATAGGTTATTAATGGTGGTCACCCATAGGAGTGGCGATAAAATGCCCTCCTGTGGCGTGCCTTGTGCCACTTTCTCCTTTATATTTATGCCATGGAACACACAATTTATCCACCTGTCCGTTAGCATATGGTTTATCCAGTCTCTAAGGACCGGGTTCACCCGGTATTGGTCTAAGGATTGGATCAGTGGTCCGCACATTGTTAAAAGCCCCCTCGATGTCAATGCATACCGCCAAGGTGTACATTTTGGCATCGAAGGATTCTTCTTTTTTATGCACAATCTCGTGCAGGGCAGTCTCCACTGACCTTGACATAGCCATGCTGTTTGTATTTGAGCAGTTCCTACTCTTTGTCAAGGTGTCAACAATACGTTCCATGGTTTTGAGTCCTAGGCACGCTTTGATAATGTTGACCAAATGAGGCGCAAGATAGTCTGCCTCTTTCTGTAGTAGCGCCGGAAATATTTCATCAGGTCCGGGAGACTTAAATGGTTTGAAGCTCCTCAAGCACTCCTTCACTATAAATTCCGTAATTATAAACCTTCGATCAACGTCATTATTCCAAGATTCCGGTGTGTCCGTGAGTCACGTTATATCCTGTGGATGAAACATGTCCTCCGTTATCTCTGCGCTCAATCCCATGTCGTCTACTAAAGTTTCAGTTTGGACATGGGTTTTTGAGAGAAACTTTTTTACCTTGGCGGCGTCATTAACGCTATCGACCTGTTCGCAGACAGTGTCATATTTCTTAGAACTCTCTAGTATTCTTATCTATTTGAACCAATATTTACTGTGATTTAGACATAAATAAAAAATTTTGATTAAATTTGCGGTGTTGAAAGAAAGTGTCTGAAGTTAAAATCGAGCAAAGTTTTGTCGATTCCCTCCAAATACTTCTACTGAGTAGCTCCCATGCGAATAGGTAACAATGTTAAATGAATGTCAACAATAAATTTTATGTTAAGACTGTTGTCAACTAAAATGAAAACAGCTGATCAACGTTATCTAATTCGTCTAGCTATTCTTTTAAAAAAATATTGATCACAATATTTATTATTAAAAATTACAAAAGATAAAAAAAAACGCAATTTCTCTACACGAAAAAAGTTCAAAACAAATATACATAGGTATATATTATTTGACAATCAATCATTGATGATTCATTAAATACATACCAGTTTGTTTGGTGATTCCTGGGGCTTAAGCGGCATCATACAGCAACAACGACTCTTGGCAGAGCAACAATACACAAGTGGTAAAACAACAAACGTAGGTAGAGCAACAACAACAACAACAACAAAAAAAACAATTTGTTGATCACTGAGACATTTGTTGTTGTCATTGGCCATAACATGGGGTGGGGGGAGAGGAACAGGCATCGATGTGTAGGTCATTCATAAATATGTGTTTGTGTTCAACAAAAATGACGTTATAACGTCACCAACTGGCATATGGGAGAGATCATTTCATTTCACCACATGCGAGAGTAAACACCAACGAACTGTATTCACAGCAACTGCAACAACAACAACCACAACACTTAACACATCAAAAAAAACTTTATGATCGAACACTGCTGCTTTTAGAATTTTCAATATCGCTGTGTTATCATTTTTAAGGTAGATTTTTTTTTGTTAATCAAAATTTTCATTTTATTTTAATTGGTAAGACCTACTTTTGTGATAATTGATAAGACTACACCCTTTATCAACCACCTGTGAATGAATTTCCAAAATCACTTATCTCAAGCACTTAAATTTATCTGGTAGATAAATTTTTCGAATTTTTATAACCCACACACACACACACACGCACATACGCTGGAGCGCATTCACACATCACATTGATGATTTAACCCAAGCTTAAAACAACGTAGAAAATAACAAAGAACACTGATGTTTTACTCTTTCATTCCGTTGTTGTTTTTATTTCTTTTCTTCAAGAAAGGTGTTGGTTTTAATAAAAAGCCATTGACCGACGGAATCGAATTCGTTTATTCTGATATTTCATTTCATTTTAACACGTTTTCAAACCAATATTTATTGCGGTAACCATTTTCTCTCTTCTATTTTTATTACCTCGTATTATTTTCAACTTGATTGGACAATACTTGTGAAAACACAAAAATTCTTTACACTTTTTAGATATATTAATTCGATTTTCGTTGGTTTTATTGTTCAAAACTTCAATAATTATTATTGTATTTCGTTATTAGTTTGCCGCACACTAGCATTTGATTACCCGCGTGGCCGAGAGACCGTAACTTTTGTTCTTATCGCCCGGTTAAGACTGATTGAATGTGTTTTGTGTTGGTAGTTGTTGGCCACTGCAAAAACCAAAACAGAACCATAAACAGCAGACGTATGGGGGGGGGGCGGGCACTTGGTGCAAATGACGAAAAAAGCAAAAAAGAAATGTCAAACGCCTTACAAACCATGTAGTAAAGCCACATACCACTGGCTATTCGTTGTCGTAATCGAAATAAATCCAGAATCGATTAATTTGAATGCATACAAAGTAATCGATTTAAATTAACTTTGAACTGGCAAACTTATCGATATGTTATGGAATCTGTAAAGATAATTTAGCGGCGACACAAACCTTTAGGCTTTTAATAAAGTACAGAAACTGAGAGGCAGGTAGTGCTGGTGAGCATCGTGGTGAATTGAAAAACGTCGCACTAATAGCCTGTTTATGGACATCAAACAATAATCCAGACGAACAAATGGCACGAAAACGAATCTTTTCGGTTTGTGCACATCGAAATCATATTTTCGCCCTTACATATGTAAGCTATGTTAATACTATTAAATGCTTACGATTTTAGCATTGCCATAAGGGTGTTTTTCCAATTTCTCTTGATCAACTTCTAATTTTTATATACAATTCTGCAACTCTTAGGCTATTTGTTATACTCATCACCATAGAATGGAGGTATACTAATTTAGTCATTCCGTTTATAACACCTCAAAATATTCGTCTAAGACCCCATAGAGTATATATATTCTCGATATTCTCGACATTCTGAGTCGATCTACCCAGTCCGTCAATCTGTCGAAATCATGATAGCGGTCGAACGTGTAGAGCTAGCCACTTGACCTATATAAAGTATATATATTCTTGATCAGCGTAAAAATCTAAGACGATCTAGCCATGTCCGTCCGTCTGTCCGTCTGCCTGTTAAAATCACGCTACAGTCTTTAAAAAAAGAGATATTGAACTGAAATTTTGCACAGATTATTTTTTGTCCATAAGCAGGTTAATTTCTAAGATGGGTTATATTGGACTATATATTGATATAGCCCCCACATAGACCGATCCGCCGATTTAGGGTCTTTGACCCATAAACGCCACATTTCTTATCCGATTTTGCTGAAATTTGGGACAGTGAGTTGTGTTAGGCCAGTCGACATCCTTCTTCAATTTGGCCTAGATCGATCCAAATTCCGATATAGCTGCCATATAGACCGATCCGCCGAATAAGGGTCTTATGTCCATAAAAGGCGCATTTTATATCCGATTTTGCTGAAATTTGGAACAGGGAGTTTTGTTAAGACCTTCGACATCCTTCTTCAATTTGGCCCAGATCGGTTTAGATTTGGATATAGCTGCGATATAGACCGATCCCCCAATTAATGTCTTAGGCCCATAAAAGCCACATTTATTATCCGATTTTGCTGAAATTTGGGACAGCGAGTTGTGTTAGACCCTTCGAAATATTTCTTCAATTTAGCCCAGATCGGTCCAGATCTGGATATAACTGCCATATGAACCGATCTCTCGATTTAAGGCTTTGGGCCCATAAAAGGCGCATTTATTGTTCGATGTCGCCGAAATTTGAGACAGTTAGTTAAGTTAAGCCCCTTGACATACTTCGGACACACGGCAAAGATCGGTGCAGGTTTGAATATAGCTACCATATAGACCGTTTTCTCGATTTAGGGTTTTGGGCCCCTAAAAGGCGCATGTAAAACCCGATGTCGCCGAAATTCGGGACAGTAAGTTGTGTTAGGCCCTTCGACACCCTTCTTCAATTTGGTCTAGAGCGGTTCAGATTTGAATAAAGCTGCCGTATGGACCGATCTCTCGATTTAAGGTTTTGGGCCCATAAAAGGCGCATTTATATTCCGATTTCACAGGAATTTGACACAGTGACTTATGTTAGGCTTTTCGACATCCGCGTCGTATATGGTTCAAATCGGTTTAATGTTAGATATAGCTACTAAAAAGACCAATATTTTGTTATACACAATTGAACAATGACTTGTACTTACTATTATTTGGTCCAAATCGGAACATATTTGAATCTAACTGCTATGGGGCATAAAGTATGCATTTTTCACCGGCTTTTGACGGAAGGTGGTTGACATATATACCCGATGTGGCGGGTATCCAAAGTTCGGCCCTGCCGAACTTTTAGCGTTTTTACTTGTATACTACAGAAGAGGAGTCAAACATTGAAGAAGGACCTCGTAGGCAATTACGAGACAGATTCAACGTTGTGGAGATATCTACTCTCCAATAAGTTTATGGCTGAAAAACTATTAATCAAAATTTGTATAATATGTTTTTTTTTTTAAATTTCGTGTGTCGAAATACAGTTTTCGTAAGCTTCATCGAGAACTTGAGAAAAGTTCACTGTCGTCCTAGAGAAGTACCGCCATATAAGATGATATCAAGCTTGCGACATTTTTGCCTTTCCTGGCTACAGAGAGCTACCAGCAAACTGTTGGAAAAAAGTTTTTTTTAACTTCTTGCAGAACATTCGTTTGCAAAATATTTCAAGAATTTTTGGGATTTTTTGAAAACAGAGTGTGTCGTCGGTTTATGAAAATGCTATCTCCTGAGGAAGAAATAAAAAATAAAACGATATTTTTATGATAAAAAGGGATTTCCAGGCGTCATTGGATGCATACAAGAGCCCTGGAGATAATATAAAAGACTTATAAAACAACCGTAAAGGCCATTGTATGTTAGGTTAGGTGAGAGTGGCAGTTCTTTACAGACTCACTTAGATAATTTAAAGTCCATTGTGATACCACAGTTGCGACAGACCAAGGCTTCTGGCGGGCATCGAACCCACGACCCCTGCACTGGTAATCGAAGCACGCTACCAATTTGGCTACCGGGGCGACCTAAACGCTATTGTAGCATAATCGCAATAGATTTCAATGCTTAGGTTAGGTTAGGCAAGGTTTAAGTGGCAGTCTGCCATCAGACTCACTTTGACGTTTCCGTCCATTGTGATACCACAGCAACAGAAGAAGGAAGATGCTTTCAAAAGCCCAACAACTTGCGAATGATCACATTCGCTTAATCAGACAGGTTCTCAAAGAATTGAGAACCTAAAGTGGAACTCCTTCTGCATGCATGTGCGAACACGCAGAAGGTGTTCTATAGTCTCTTCTTTTTCGATGACCTCACAGCTTCTGCAAAAGTCGTTGCTGGCAACCTTCAGTCTATCAGCATGTTTTCCGATTAGACAGTGACCTGTCATAACGTACACAACGACTGAGTCCTCTGTTCTAGCCGTTAGACTTCTTCAAGCCTAGAATAGGCCCCATAGTTTTGGAATGCCCACAGCCTCCTCTTTGTGACCATCTATCATTCGTTGCTCTTCGGGCCTGATGCTGAAAACTTTGCTTACATGTCGCTAAAGGCATACCCACAGATTCTAGTTTCCCTGAAATGTGTAGGGTAGTTCCTAGTCTCGCAAGTTCATCCGCTTTACAATTCCCTGGGATATCTCTGTGGCCCGGCGCCCAGAACGGGTGAATTTTGAACTGTTCAGCCATTTCGTTGAGGGATCTGCGACAGTCGAGGGCGGTTTTTGTGTTCAGATATACGTTCTCCAGGGATTTAATGGCAGTCTGCTACTGACTGTCTGAGAAGATATTTATGCCAATCGTTGTTATGACATTATATCTTAGCCATTCCACCACTTCCTTAATTGCAAGGATCTCCGCTTGATACACACTGTAGTGGTCGAGTAACCTTTTCGATATGATCAGTTCTAGGACTTTAGATTACATCCCAAAGCCCACCTGGTCGTTAAGTTTGGAACCATCCATATAGAAGTCTTTGTAAATTTTATTCCCAGGGATATCGTGGATCCAATCGGTTCTATCAGAACCGGCTCAGGTAAGTGTAATACACACTGCCAGGAACATCGGATATTATATCAAGGATGACACAGTGTCCGTTGCCGCCACAAGACCAATGAGACAGCTCCCTTAACCTCACGGCAGTGGTCGCTGCAATTTGGGTAGCCACAATGTTCAGAGGCATAATATGTAGCATTAAATTCAGTGCATCAGATGGTGTCGTCTTCAGTGCGGCTGTGATGCACAAACAAGCCATTCTTTGGACCCGGTTAAATATTGAGCAGTAGGTGGACTTTTGAAGCGCTGTCCACCAGACCACAACACCATACAGCATTATAGGTCTGATAACTGCAGTATATACCCAATGCATGACACGCGGTCTAAATCCCCAACTTTTGCCAATGGCTCTCTTGCAGGTGTATAGGGCAAGATTCGACTTTCTTGTCCTTTCCAAAGTGTTGGGTTTGAAGTTCAATTAACTGTCCAGCAAAACACCCAGGTATTTTGAGTTTTCTGTAAATGAAACATTCTCTCCTCCTAAGAAGACGGGTGCCACTGTAGGCATCTTTTATCTCCTGCTGAGAAGAATTACTTCTGTCTTGCGCGGATTTATACCTAGACCACTTTCGGTTGCACGTAGAGCTTCCTGAAGTATATCTCTTAGAGTGCTGGGAAACTTTACCCTAACTGCAATTGCCACGTCATCAGCATACGCGACCACTTTTACACATTTTTCTTTTAGAGACAATACTATATTGTAAATGGCTATGTTCTAAAGTAAAGGAGACAGTACACCTTGAGGTGTTCCTCTGCTGATCTATCTTTTAAGATCCACAGATCCCAAGCCTGCCGTAATGAATCTTTCAGTAAATAAGATATTAATAAACTTTCTTACGGTGCAGTTGAAGCCTAGAAACTCCAACTCCGTTATGATTGACGTCGGTTTTACATTATTGAAAACAAAGCACCTTCAATGTCAAAAAATGTTATCATTGTATATTCCTTGACAGCGAGGGAACCCTTTGTGTAGCCTACTAGGTAGGGAAGGGCTGTTTCAGTAGATTTTCCTTTACTATAGGCATGTTGCTGGCGAGACAGGCGATTTTGAGGGATCTTTACCTCAAGATAGGTTTCTATTAACGTCTCAAGAGTCTTTAGTGGTGGAATGGCTAAGATATAATGTCATAACCACGATTGGGATAAATATCTTCTGAGAAAGCCAGGCAGTCATTAAAACCCTTTCTGAACACAAAAACCGCCCTCGACTGTCGCAGATCTCTCAACGAGATGGCTGAACAGTTAAAAATTCAACTGTTCTTGTCACAAAGAGGGTGCTGTGGGCATTCCAAAAATATGTGGCCTAATCTAGACTTGAAGGGGTCTACCGCTTTGTTGTTATTGGCTAGAACAGACGTCTCAGTCATTGTGTCCATCATGACGATCATTGTCTGATCGAAAAACATGACGACAGACTGACAAAATCCGAAGCTGTGAGGACGTCGAGGAAGAACAGATTATGGAACATCTGCTATGTGTGTTCCGCACTGGCAGTCAGAAAGAGGTCCCCTTTAGGCTCTCATTTCTTTGAGGACTTCTTTGATTTAGCGGATGTGAACATTCGCAAATTGTGAGGCTTTTTAAAGCAATCTGGATGGTTTAACAGTGGGACTAGAAGATATCTTCCTTCTGCTGTTCCTTTGATATCACAATGGAAGAATCTATCCTAATCTAAGTGCATCCAACTTTGAACGTCGCTTTGACACTGGGTATCTTAACCGATCGCTATAATATTTCGCATTTTGCTTATTGGGATCAAGAGGGGGAAAAATGGAAGATACGATTTTCTCTTTTGCAAAAAAAAAAAAAAAATATCCTCTAAAGCATGGACGGTCTACTATATATATTTTTGATCGTTAATTAATAGTTTCTATGCTTTTTGGAAACATTAATCTTCATTCGTAGCAAATGGAATAACAGAAGCAAATACCACCATCCAATGATATTGATTATAAACAGAGCAAATATTAATGGGACCGTTGAACTTTGTCAGGGCGGCTGTCCCTTCTAAAAAGTATTTTCATCTAGCGGAACTGATAACGCAACTATTATATTTATAAATAAGTACAAATACATATAATAACTGTAAATGCAAGTTCTGGCAACTAAGCTGGTTAAATAAACAAAAATGTGTTTAAATTTAAATTTAAAATCGTTTAAAAACTTTGGGTATTCAATGCTAATGTGGGATCGATTACCTTTACGTATGCTATTGTCATATGCTTTTGCAATACGATGGTAAGCATTTATAAACATGACAATAATCCTTGTCGTACAATAATTATTGTCACATTTACTTCAGCAAATGGCGATGTGGACAATTTGCACAAAAAATGTGTAACAAAAATGGTTTTCAACATTCAATTGAAAACAAACCAAAATTCTGGATCGTCGGTTGATACGATAGTTTTCGAGGGTAAACTACGATGCAAATAACATTCATGGTGTTATCGGGATTATGTCTTTTGAAACAAAACATCAGAAATTAAAAAAAAAAAAAATATGTACTCGAATTGGCAATTAGACATACTTCGTGTTTTAATGTAATTATTTATAGCAAATTTTGTCCATCGTATAATGTTTCAAAATGAAATGGCATGATGAATTTTTGAAAGAAGAGGGAGTGATGCTGGTTATCATAAAAATCCATTTTAGTAAAGCTGTCTATTGGAATTTAAGAATTGCTGCACATCAGGGTGTTCACTCACCTATAAATCAGGGATGGAAAATACAAATTTTAAAATGGTACTAAAAAGGTACTTTTTAGACCGAAAGAGTACTTTTAAGTTTTGCATAAAGCATTCCAAAATATTGGAGTGCAGGTATACAAAATATATCTTTGGAAAACTTCTGCCTCGCCGTTTACAGATTACACAATGTGTGATGGAAATTTAAGTAAAGAAAACCTCAAAAGAGTTTTGGTTCTCAGATCAATACCCTCCACCATAGGCTGGGGGTATACTATCTTCGCTATTCCTTTAGTAACACATCAAAATATTGGTCTTAGGCCCCATTAAGTATATATTCTGAATCGCCATGACATTTTAAGTCGATCTTGCCATGTCGGTTCGTTTGACGTCAGTCTGTGGAAAGTAGAGGTGTTTTAGTTCCTTTTAGTGATCGCTCCTTTTAATTAAGTTCCACAAAAGGAACTAGTTCCTTATCTTAGTTACTTAGCTACTTTCTCATTTGCGATTCCCTTTTTTGATTACTACATCTATCTCAACCGATCTCCCGAAATAAAGTAGAGAAAGTAGAGGTGGGCATTTTAGTTCCTTTTAGTGACCGCTCCTTATAGTTCCGTTCCACAAAAGGAACTAGTGCATTTTCTTAGTTCTTTAGGTACTTTCTCATTTGTGATCCCCTTTTTTGATTACTACATCGATCTCCCGATATTAGTTCTTGAGCCTCTTACTTTAATTGGCTATGAGAGAATATTTGTCCGAACGTAGAATAACGTTCAAAGCATCTCAATCTTCTGCGCTCATTCTAAAATCTCTGACACCAAGTTTCGAGGTGTCTCCCACCACTTGATCTTTCCTTCGGGCTTTTGGCCTTTCCGGTTTGCGTGTACCAACGTGTTTGCCTTCAAAAGACTTCTTTGCTGGAGCTTCTTCATCCATTCTGGCAACATGACCCAGCCAACGCAGCCGTTGTATTTTGATACGTGTAACTATGCTATTGTAGTCATACTGTTCACACAGCTCTTACAACTCGTGGTTCATACGTCGCCTATATTCTCCATCATCCCAAACTGGTCCATATATTTTACGAAGAATCTTTCTCTCAAGTACCCCAAGCACTGCCTCATCTGCTTTCACAAGTACCCATGCTTCAGAACTATATAACAGCTCGGGTAGTATCAGTGTCTTGTATAGTTTAATCTTCATCTGTCGAGAGGTGGCCTTGTTTTTAAACTGCTTACTTAGTCCAAAGTAGCATCTGTTTGACAGTATTATTCTTCGCTTAATCTCAAAACTGGTGTCATTCGTTTCGGTTAAGGCAGTGCCGAGGTTGGTAAAGTTACTAACTATCTCAAAGTTGTGGTTCCCAACTTTCTACATTTTCTTCAGCTGCTCGGCTGTAGAAGGCGTTTTGGGAGTTGAAACCATCCATTTCGTCTTATCTCCACTTACTGCCAGTCAGCATGATATCAGTGTCAGTTACCAGATTTCCTTCATTGTCTCTGCAGGAGGATCTGCCTGCACCAATGCCATCGGTTTGATGTTTAATTCTTTGGTAGAATTACCGGACTTCATTCTGACGCCTGTACATCTAGATTCGCTCACACTCACGTCTTTCCATTTCTTTTTGCGGAATAGATGTTTCTCCTCTCTCCTTTTCTCCCGATACCTCTCCGTTGCGTTGCTATTGCAGGATTGCTCTATATGCCGCATTCTTGGCTTCAGTAGCATCTCGACACTCTTGGTCGTACCATGGGTTTCTTGGAGGAGGCTTCCGGTACCCAAGTACTGATTTCGCGGCATTTTTCATGGAGTGGACAATAGTTTGCCACTGCGCCATTATATCATCGGAACAATGAGTGCTTTCAACAAGCAGTTGGGTCAGTCGAGTGGAGTATGTCGCTGCCATCTGTGTTGTTTGCAGCTTTTAAATGTCCAGCTTTCGTGCAGTGTCAGATCGTACTTTGTTCGCCATGTCCAAACGGGAGCGAAAGGTATTGATCCGAATCTATATTCGCTCC
Organism: Stomoxys calcitrans; assembly: GCF_963082655.1. NCBI lineage: Eukaryota > Metazoa > Arthropoda > Insecta > Diptera > Muscidae > Stomoxys > Stomoxys calcitrans. The sequence goes on from NC_081554.1 coordinate 79,679,858, forward strand.
ACGGATCGATTGTATCGATTCCTCGTGTTTTGATCTGGTGACAGCCATGTGGCATTGTAAATATTTTTAGGTTGAAATCTGATGCTACTAATTACCATGTTTTTTGCCGCGGCGAAATCTATCTTACTGGACGTTGTCTCGTGGAGGCTTAATTTTCCGACTGTTGGACCAAAAATATCTTCCTTCCCTATCTTCGCATTAAAATCTTCTAGAGCGATTTTAATATCATGGGCGGGGCAGCGGTCATATTCTCTCTCTAGGCGCTCGTAGAAAATATCCTTGGGCTGCTCGTCCTTGTCTTCCGTCGGGGCATGGGCACAAATAAGGCAGATGTTGAAGAATTTGGCTTTTATGCGGATTGTGGCTAGCCTCTCATCCACCGGAGTAAAGCTGGAGACAAGGTGTTTCAGTCTTCGACTAACCACAAATCCACAGCCGAATTCATGCCTCGTGTTATGACAGCTATAGTATAGTTCGTTACCGTTCGGTGTTGTGGTGACGCCATTCCCAGTCCATCGAACTTCCTGTAAGGCGGTAATATCTGCCTTATAATTCTCTAATACATCCGCCAGCGCGTATACTGCACCTTCTATATAAAGAGTGCTGACATTCCAGGTGCAGATACGCAAATAATGGTCCTTTTTTCGTTTTCATGGTTCGTCAATATTGGGAGGGTCCGTTTTTATAACCTCCACCATATGATGGGGGTATACTAATTTCGTCATTCTGTTTGTAACTACTCGAAATATTTGTCTGAGACCCCATAAAGTATATATTTTCTTGATCGTCGCGACATTTTATGTCGATCTAGCCATGTCCGTCCGTCCGTCTGTTTGACGAAAGCACGCTAACTTTCGGAGGAGTAAAGCTAGCCGCTTGAAAATTTGCAAATACTTTTTATTAGTGTAGGTCGGTTGGTATTGTAAATGGACCAAATCGGTCGATGTTTTGATATAGCTGCCATATAAACCGATCTTGGGTCTTGACTGCTTCAGCCTATAGAGGGCGCAAATCTCATCCCATTTAACTGAAATTTTGCACGTAGTGTTTTGGTTGCACTTCCAACAACTACGCTAAGTATGGTTAAATCGGTCCATGTTTTGATATAGCTGCCATATAAACCGATCTTGGATCTTGACTTCTTGAGCCAATCGAGTGCGCAATTCTCATCAGATTTGGCTGAAATTTTTGCATGAGGTGTTTTGTTATGACTTCCAATAACTGTGCTAAGTATGGCGTAAATCGGTATAGAACCTGATATAGCTGCTATATAAACTGATCTGGGATCTTGCCTCTAGAGGGCGCAATTCTAATCCGAATTGGCTGAAATTTTGTACAACGGCTTCTCTCATGACCTTCAACATACGTGTCTAATATAGTCTGAATCGATCAATAGCTTGATACATCTCCCATATAAACCTATCTCCTGATTTCGCTTCTTGAGCCCCTACAAGGCGCAATTCTTATCTGAATGATCTGAAATATTGCACAATGACTTCTACAATGTTCACCATTCGTTTATGGTCCGAATCGGACTATAACTTGATATAGCTCTAATAGCATAACAGTTCTTATTCAATATTCTATGTTTGTTTAAAAAGAGATACCGCGCATAGAACTCGACAAATGCGATCAATGGTGGAGGGTATATAAGATTCAGCCTGGCCGAACTTAGCACGCTCTTACTTGTTGATTACTACATCGATCTTAATCGATCTCCCGATATAAGTTCTTGATCCTCTATAGGGGGCAATTCTTATACTATTTGGCTGACATTTTGCACAATGACTTCTACTATTGTATCCAACCTCCAAATCAATTAATGTCCGAAATGGTCTATAACCTGGTCTATGGCTCCAATAGCATGGCAATTTTTATCCATTATCCTTTGTTTGCCTATAAAGAGATACTGGACAAAGAACTTGACAAATGCGGTCCACGGTGGAGGGTATATAAGATTCGGCCCGGTCAAACTTTACGCTTTTACTTGTTTTAGTGTCATTTATATATAACCCTAACCGAGGACGAAGGCGGCTACCGTTGCGCAAAGGTTAGCATAGCTGTGAAGTATCTAGAAATGTATGCCTATGAAGTGGTGTCGCTATGCGATTCGCCATTCGAACTCGGCACATCGTTAAGCTAAAACTTAAATCGGACTACACTCTGTACCTTGATGGACGCCGAAGACGAAGGGTTTGCGATATATCCTAGATATACACACATATATCGGAGATGGTTGGACGAATTTGTGATTGTACAATCATAGTTACCTAAAAACGCAAATCAGTTATTCAACTTTGGAGTCAAGTAACTAGGGGGAACGCCCCTTCCTAAAACCCCTCAAACGGCCTCATAGACCGACCGGTACAATATGGGACTTAACTGAAAGATACTTGGGAGTCGGGCACGAATCTCTTATAGAATTCGGAGGCCATGTATCAGAGGTCCGTGTCTCCTCCAAAGCTTTCTAGAAGCTCAATAAGACAAATTAGGCACCTGTTCCTAAATATGAACTGATATTGCTCCTTATCACCTCCAAACGATCTGCATAACGCAAATTCGATAGCCGGATGAACTTGATTCGATCGGCTAACAAGTGAATAATCCTATTTTATTGTGCCAAGTGAGAAATACTCGCCTCTTTAGACAAAAAAGGTTGGAAAAGCTCTAAATTTTTTTGAAAAATTCTTAGTGCTTTAACTTTTACTTGTTTTAGTGTCATTTATAATAACCCTAAGCGAAGACGAAGGCGGCTACCGTTGCGCAAAGGTTAGCATAGTTGTGAAGCATATGGCAAGGTATGTCTATGAAGTGGTGTCACTATGCGACTCGTCATTCGAACTCGGCACATCGTTAAGCTAAAACTTAAATCGGATTGCACTTTGTAATAAGGGAGAAGTACCCTTGTATCTTAATGGAAGCCAAAGACGAAGGGTTTGCGATATATCCGAAATATACATACATATATCGGAGATGGTTGGACGAATTTTTGATTGTATTGTACAATGATACCCAAAAACGAATATCAGATATTCAAATTTCGAGTCAAGTAACTAGGGGGAACGCCCCACCCTAAAACCCCTCAAACGGCCTCATAGGGCGATCGGTACAATATGGGACTTAAATGAAAGATATCTGGGAGTCGTCGCAAATGAGAAATACTCGCCTCTTTAGACAAAATAGGTTGGAAAACATCCAAATTGTTTGAAAAATTCTTTGTGATTGAAATGGTACTAAATCCTTCGCGGGGATACTACGGTACTCCTAGTGTGGAAAAGTACTGAACAAAGTATCAAAGTACTAACTTTTCCATCCCTGCTATAAATACAAGACTTTTTTAAAGGTAGATAATTCATTTTGGCTTGATGTAAGAACTACATCATGAGTAAAGTTTAGTTGAATCACTTAGACACTTTGATACTACCAAAACGGGAAAAGAAAGATGCCTTCTAGATGCTGCCGCTGAACTAGCCAGATAGCTTTAAAAAACCTTATAACATGTTAATGTTCACATCCGCTAATTGTGCAAATTTTCGAAGAAATAATAAACTAAAGTGGATCTCATTGTCATTCTGGGACACGCACCCAGCATATGTCTTATAGTCTCCTCTTCCCCGCCGTCTTTACAGGTTCTGCCAAAATCATTATTCGAAACCAGTCTATTAGCATATTTTCCAATCCGACAGTGACTTGTCATGACGGACACTATGGGAGAAACAAACTGTTCTAGCCAATGGCAAAAAATGGTAGACCTATTCAAGTTAAGATTGTGACCTCTTCAAGTTAAGATTGTGGAAGGTTGTGAACACTCCAAGATTATGTGGCACATAACATATGACTACCTAATATATGTTGCCCTTTTAGGCTTCATTTCGAGCAATTACCCACAGTCTCTCTGTCTCCTGGAATATGTCAATCCAAAAGAAACACTTTGCTTCCGTATTAAAGTTTCTAATTTGAGTTCATTTTAAATGAATAGTCTTTCAATTCATTTACACCCGTGCAGTCAATAATCCTATACAAAAGTTTATATAAAATTATAATATCTACTTTGATGAAATAATTAGTAAAGTACAAAGGAAATTAAACTAGCACGATTGTAGTATCGTGTAGATTAGGATAATGCTTTTGATAAATATATGAAGTATTATAAAAGCTCTCTATGATCGCTAAACAAATTATTACTAATAACGAGGCAATAAAACTACTGACAGAAAAACATTTTCACTATATAAGCCTCGAGTTTTTAGAAACATCAAGGACTTTGTTTTTTAGAAATTCTGCTAGCGTTATAGATTTTTTAGCGCGAACAAAAGATGATGGACAAACTTCTCGTTCACATAGCATTATTCACTGGATTGTTGTATGTGTCATTGGCCTGTGTAAGTACGATTTTCTTAACTACTTTTGAAATTTTTTAACTGACATTTACGTTCATGGAGAATTTATTTGTTTGTACTGTTAGGACACGCCCACACTTACTGTGGTGTGTAATTCAGTTTCTGTAAGGATCGGTTCTTGCAAACTGTGGTCTATCAGAATGATATTCCATCAGACAGTGACCAGTCATGATAGATATCCACTTTTCATGTTAAGATTAGGCGGCTTAATCTCCAAGTTTTTACAGCCCAATTCGGTATCATTTATCATCCGTTGCCCTTTGGGGCTTATCTCGAAGAATTAGGTTACATGACGCCATAGTCATACCCAAGAGATTGAAAATTCCATAGAATGTGTATTGTAGTTCCAGTCCTGGGCTTGCAAAGTTCATCTGCACACAGAAAAGTTGAATCTTAACAACGAATGGAAATGCCTAAATTCATAACTTTTGACTGAAGAATCGGATTTCAAAACGTGATACAGCAAAATTAAAATATACAAAAACAAGTAAGAACGTGCTAAGTTCGGCCGGGCCGAATCTTATATACCCTCCACCATTGATCGCATTTGTCAAGTTCTATGCGCGGTATCTCTTTTTAGGCAAACAAAGAATATTGAAAAAGAACTGTTATGCTATTGGAGCTATATCAAGTTATAGTCCGATTCGGACCATAAATGAATGCTGATCATTGTAGAAGTCATTGTGTAATATTTCAGTTCACTCGGATAAGAATTGCGCCTTATAAGGGCTTAAATGCAAAATCGGGAGATAGGTTTATATGGAAGCTGTATCAAGCTATTGATCGATTCAGACTATATTAGACACGTATGTTGAAGGTCATGAGAGAAGCCGTTGTATAAAATTTCAGCCAAATCGGATGAGAATTGCGCCCTCTAGAGGTTCAAGAAGTCAAGATCCCTGATCGGTTTATATGGCAGCTATATTAGGTTCTATACCGATTTGCGCCTTACTTAGCACTGTTATTGGAAGTCATAACAAAACACTTCATGTAAAATTTCAGCCAAATCGGATGAGAATTGCGCGCTCTATTGGCTCAAGAAGTCAAGATCCTAGATCGGTTTATATGACAGCTATACCATGAACCGATTTGAATCATACTTAACACAGTTGTTGAAAGTGAAACACTACGTGCAAAATTTCAGTTAAATGGGATGAGAACCGCGCCCTCTAGATGCTCAAGAAGTCAAAACCCAAGATCGGTTTATAAGGCAGCTATACCAAAACATGGACCGATTTGGCCCATTTACAATACCAACCGACCTACACTAATAAGAAGTATTTGTGCAAAATTTCAAGCGGCTAGCTTTACTCCTTCGGAAGTTAGCGTGCTTCGACAGACAGACGGACGGACGGACAGACGGACATGGCTAGATCTTTAAGTCGATCTATGACATGACGATCAAGAATATATACACTTTATAGGGTCTTAGACGCATCTTTCGAGGTGTTACAAACAGAATGACGAAATTAGTATACCCCTATCCTATGGTGGAAGGTATAAAAATAGCACCTACTGGAAAGAAAAAAAAAGTTATGAAAGAAATAAAGATGTTATTTTTTTCACAAAAAAATGCAAAATATAGATTTTTTCCAAAGTTTTAGATTCTGAAGCCAATAATTTTTGATAGGAAGGAACAATTTGCTCAATTTATTTTCAATACTCGCAGAATGTTGTAACCTTTCTAACGATGTCTAAAAAATTTTCAACCAGTTTCCAAATAGCCTCAAAATACACAGTGGCAGAAAATCGAAAAAAATATGCCGTGTGAGAAGGGGTAGAGATTTTTTTTTTAAAATAGTTAGAGCTGAGATGTTAACAAGATCGTGTGCAAAATTCTAAGGCCCTAGGTTGCCCGTGTGCCTTTTGAAAGGCCCCTAAAATTGGTCACCTCAATATTTCGAATAATTGTTCGGGCTGCCAAATCTCCATTTATGGTATGATTATCAAAATTTTTTACTGGATAGTGCCTGAAAATCCCTACAAATAAGTCCGCTTGAGGTCTACAATATCTCCACTTGTATCGGAGATATTCAATTTTTATTTTTTTTTTGTGCAATTTTGACCAAAATCTGCCTCGTATTTTGCAATTTGCGAAGGCATTTGTGGTTCGACCGCTGAAAATTGAATAACTTATGAACACAAATTCGGCACGAACATTAAGTGGTCTACTAGATATAAGCCACTGCTGAATTTTGTATTTCAAATTTCAACAAAATCGGGTAAAAAATAAAGGTTTTATGAGCTTTAGACCCTCTTTCGGCAGATCGGTCTATATGGCAACCATGCTCGGATATCGGGAGGCTGAAAACAACTCACTGTTTCACATTTTAGCGAAATCGGTTAAAAAATAATGCTTTTATGGGCTTCAGACCCTTTAGTTGGAGATCGGTCTATATGGCAGCTCAATCTAAATATAGTCCGATTTGATCTATATTAAGGTGAGATGTAGGGAGGTCTAAAACTACTCATTGTTACAAATTTCAGCAAAATCGGATAAAAAATAAAGCTTTTATGGGCTACAGACCCTTTATTGGCAGATGGATCTATATGACGGCTATATCTAAATATAGTCCGATCTCAACCATATTTAGGCCTTATATTGGAAGGTCTGAAACTACTCACCGTTTCAAATTTCAAATCGGCGAAATCGGCTAATAAATAAAGCTTTTATGGGCTTCACATCCTTTATCATCAGATTGGTATATATGGGAGCTAAATCTAAACATAGTCCCATCTGAACCATATTTGTCAGGTCAGATGTAGGGATGCCTTAAGCTACTCACTGTTTAAAGTTTCAGCGAAATCGGATTAAAAATAAAGCATTTATGGGCATTAGACCCTTTATCGGCAGATCGGTCTATATAGCAGCTATGGTCCAAATATGGTCCGATTTGGCCCGTTCAAGAACTTAACCAGCGTGCATCAAAAAGACGTATCTGTGTCAAATTTGAGCTCAATGTTTCAACTTTTAAAGGCTGTAGAGTTCCCAGAAATCGTTTTTATACGAATTATTGTCTGATTCGAGATTTGAGGTCATAGTTGAAGTCATTGTATACAATTTCAGCCAATTCGAATGAGAATTGCGCCCTCTAGAGGCTCAAGAAGTCAATATCCCAGATCGGTTTATATGGCAGCTATATCAGGTTATGGACCTATCTAAACCATATTTGGCACACTTGTTGAGAGCCATAACAATACACGTCGAGCAAAATTTCAGCTCAATCGGATAAAAATTGCGCCCTCTAGTGGCCCAAGATCCAAGATCGGTTTATATGGGAGCTATATCAGGTTATGGATCGATTTGAACCATACTTGGCACAGTGGTTGTATATCATAATAAATTGCGCCCTCTAGTGGCCCAAGAAGTCAAGATCGGTTTATAGGGCAATTATATCAAAACATGGACCGATTTGGCTCATTTACAATTCCATTCAACCTAAACTAATAAGAAGTATTTGTGCAAAATTTCAAGCGGGTAGCTTTACTCCTTCGAAAGTTAGCGTGCTTTCGACAGACAGACGGACGGACATGGCTAGATCGACTTAAAATGTCATGATTATGAAGAATGCATATACTTTATGGGGTCTTAGACGAATATTTCGAGGAGTTACAAACAGAATGTCGAAATTCGTATACAGCCATCCTATGTTGGAGGCTATAAAAACAAATATTTTATATTTTTTAAGTACAAAGCTAAATAACACTTTTGTCGTGATGACAAGAATACTAATCTGACGCAGTCAATTCCTAAAAGCCACCCTCGTCTGGTATTAAATTGATACCAAATGGTATTAGAAATATTTGCCAACAACGCGAATAAAATAATAACAGCCGGTTTTGGCAAATTACCATCCTTTTTCTATCAGTGTGTATTAGGAATTTCTGCAAAAAAGTTCTTTGAGAGTTTCTAAAGTCATTCACTTGTTTTAGAGTTATAGCGGTTCGAAAATTATTTAGTTGAAAGTTATGAATCCAGACACTATGACAACCCTGTATTACACGGACCTAAAATCATGGTGTTTACATGTACTAAAACATATATAATTTCCAAACAAATATGAGCACTTTTTTAAGTGGCTTTTTTTCACAGAATGCCTCTTACGTATGTATATTCGATAATTAGTTAACCCATTTCGTTAAAATTTGAACTATCTCATATCGAATGCATTATCACCACTACCTGACAATGGGAATCCAAATAAAAGTTTGACTAATTAACTTCAAGTCCGCAGTGATTGCACACTTGCCGTATTTATCATTCCCCCTTAGCTGTTTCTCCAGCTGCTGAAGCACATTCACAGAATTTCCTCTTCAGCGGCTAGTGAACATCTTGTATCTATACTAACCGACTCTCACAAAGTTTGTCGGTATTTTTGTTCTCCTCCCGGAGTTTCTTCTTCCTTTTCTGATAAAGTCCTAGGTAAAGGAATTGTTCGCCTCTATCAAACGGCCAGACTTTGGCGATGTGAATGATAGATACTTCGTTTTTATTAACAACTACTGGGAGTCTCTCTCCTTATAGGTGAGATTTAGGATCGGTCGCACTCCACATCGAAGAACATATGTTTCAGGTAGAGAAGTCCAATGCCCTATGCAAATTGAAATAGGATCGGTATAATCCTCAAGAACCGGACCAGGGACTTCGCCTGAAGCTAGTGAAGCCGACATGGCTTCACTAGCTGCGTCAAATGAAGCGGTTTTGTCTCCATAGACATGAGCTATAACATAGCCCTAAAGCCGTTAAATCGCACGTTTTGGGCGGCCAATTGAACGGTCCCGATGGTGAAATAAAATGTTCACCGAACTCCCCTCTCATTAAGTCCATTATAACGCGAGCTGTGTGGCATGTGGCACCGTCATGCTGAAATCACATGTCATGCAAGTCAAGCTCTAACATTTTGGCAAAAAAAAAAATTTGGATATCATCTCATGGTAGCGCCCACCATTCACAGTTACGTTACGATTCGCATCATCTTTGAAGAAGTACGGTCCAATAATGCCACCAGCCCATAAACCGCAACTAACTGTGACTTTTGCTGGATGCATTGGTAGCTCTTGCAATGCTTTGGGATGATCTTCATTCCAAAATCGACAATTCTGCTTATTTACGTACCCATTGAGGCAAAAAATTACCATAAAATGAAAAAGGCGAGCGATGAACTTTCTTAACAGAGCACGCATTTTGATAATAAAATTCAATAATTTGCAAGCGTTGGTCGTTTGTAAGACGATTCATGGTTAAATTATAGACAAAACTGAAGATGTTTGACAGTGAAACGAATCACGAAACGTGCGTGAGCTGTACAAAACAGTGTTGCCATAGAGATAATAGCCAAAAAATCATCCTTAACAATATGCAATATGCAGCTATCCTTAGCGAAATAAATGACGCGATAATTTTATACCCTCCCCCATAGGATGGGGGGTATACTAATTTCGTCATTCTGTTTGTAACTACTCGAAATATTCGTCTGTGACCCCATAAAGTATATATATTCTTGATCGTCGCGACATTTTATGTCGATCTTGCCATGTCCGTCCGTCTGTCCGTCTGTCCGTCCGTCCGTCTGTCCGTCCGTCCGTCTGTCCGTCCGTCCGTCTGTCCGTCCGTCCGTCTGTCTGTCGAAAGCACGCTAACTTCCGAAGGAGTAAAGCTAGCCGCTTGAAATTTTGCACAAATACTTCTTATTAGTGTAGGTCGGTTGGTATTGTAAATGGGCCATATCGGTCCATGTTTAGATATAGCTGCCATATAAACCGATCTTGGGTCTTGACTTCTTGAGCCTCTAGAGTGCGCAATTCTTATCCGATTGGAATGAAATTTTGCATGATGTGTTTTCTATGATATCCAATAACTGTGCCAAGTATGGTTCAAATCGGTCCATAACCTGATGTAACTGCCATATAAACCGATCTGGGGTCTTGACTTCTTGAGCCTCTAGAGTGCGCAATTCTTATCCGATTGGAATGAAATTTTGCACGACGTGTTCTATTATGATATCCAACAATTGTGCCAAGTATGGTTCAAATCGGTTCATAACCTGATCTAGCTGCCATCTAAACCAATCTGGGGTCTTGACTTCTTGAGCCTCTAGAGTGCGCAATTCTTATCCCATTGGAATGAAATTTTGCACGACGTGTTCTGTTATGATATCCAACAACTGTACCAAGTATGGTTTAAATCGGTTCATAACCTGATATAGCTGCCATCTAAACCGATCTGGGGTCTTGACTTCTTGAGCCTCTATAGTGCGCAATTCTTATCCGATTGGAATGAAACTTTGCACGACGTGCTCTGTTATGATATCCAACAACTGTGCTAAGTATGGTTCAAATCGGTTCATAACCTGATATAGCTGCTTCTAAACCGATCTGGGGTCTTGACTTCTTGAGCCTCTAGAGTGCGCAGTTCTTATCCGATTGGAATGAAACTTTGTACGACGTGCCCTGTTATGATATCCAATAACTGTGCCAAGTATGGTTCAAATCGGTTCATAACATGATATAGCTGCCATATAAACCGATCTTGGATCTTGACTTCTTGAGCCTCTAGAGTGCGCAATTCTTATCTGATTGGAATGAAATTTTACATGACGTGTTTTCCTATGATATAAACCGATCTTGGGTCTTGACTTCTAGAGGTCGCAATTATTATCCGATTTGCCTGAAATTTTGTACGACGTATCCTCTCATGACCATCAATATACGTGTTTATTATGGTCTGAATCGGTCTATAGCCCGATACAGCTGCCTGACATTTTACACAGGTCTCCAACATATAATTTAATTGTGGTCCAAACCGGATCATATCTTGATATCGCTCTAATAGCAGAGCAAATCGTTGATTATATCCTTTTTTGCCTAAGAAGAGATCTGGGGAAAATAACTCGACAAATGCGATCCATGGTGGAGGGTAAATAATTTCGGCCCGGCCGAACTTAGCACGCTTTTACTTGTTATTTTTTGCAAGTTGAGAAGAAATTCGATATATTAATAAGAATTAATCCCAATTATATTCGTTTCATTGATTGAGAAATTTAACAACTACCTTTGAATTTCGAAGCAAGTAAATATGTAAGCATTATGTAATCAGCGGGCCTTTCAATCTTTCAGAATGGCTACAAAGCTAAATTATTAAAAGTGGAAAACTGCGCAGGACCGGATGCTATTGTTACTATAGATGAAAACTTCTCTGTAAAGCTGAACAAGCAATGCGAAATTGTGCCCAAAGGATGTGTGCATACTAAGGCATTTAACACCGCAGTTTCCAATTACAAAGTGGTCAAGGATGGTATTACGCTGGCAGAGGGTCAAATGGATATGTGTAGCATGGCCAATCAGATTCCCGATGAGGCTAAGCAATATGTAACAATGTTTGGAGCTCCATCATCGTGTCCAGTAGTGGAGGTAAAAACAATTAAATTACATTTATAGAAGAAGGCAAATTAAACTTTAACATATTTTCGTACGCTTGCTTGATGTTTTTTCAGGATAATGTCTGTGGAAATGAGAATAAAATTGATTTGTCCAAATATAAGGGCATGCTTAGTCTCGCGCGTGGTAAAATAATCGTTGATTCGAATATAGAACATGATACTGTAAGTATATTCTTCAGGTGGTTTCTACGAATATTGTCATCTAAAAAATGGAAACTGAGTAGTTTTAAATAAATGAAACTTTTAGAGAATTAAACAAACTTAATTTCCAGGGAAAATCCTGTTTTCACATCGAAATGGAAATATCGAAATAATACGGAGACTAGCTTAGAAACCTTCCCAGGATATGTACTTGTTATTTTTGTATATTTTAATATTTACGCAACTGTTTGTTATAAAATTAATTTTTTGTTTAATAAATAATGAACACTTAAGGGTTTGTGAATCACGAACGTTTTTATACCAACAACGATAAGAGTCGAAATATTGGGTTGCCCAAAAAGTAATTGCGGATTTTTCATATAGTCGGCGTTGACAAATTTTTTCACAGCTTGTGACTCTGTAATTGCATTCTTTCTTCTGTCAGTTATCAGCTGTTACTTTTAGTTTGCTTTAGAAAAAAAGTGTAAAAAAAGTATATTTGATTAAAGTTCATTCTAAGTTTGATTAAAAATGCATTTACTTTCTTTTAAAAAATCCACAATTACTTTTTGGGCAACCCAATATTAATTGTTTCATTTCGTTTGCATCCCATAGATATATCGGATCCTATGAAGAATATACGGGATGCCTTTTATATTTTGGGATTGTACAACCCTTGTGTTGCCATCTGCTAACTAACAGCTCGATCGTTAAGCTTGACATTTTTGAGGTTATACGTAATCAGAACGTTTTGGTCCAAAAAAAAAAATTCTCCAAAAATACGAAAAAACTGCATTATTGAGCACTCAAAACATCGATTTGATGGCACCGATTTTTAAAATTCTTTTTTTTTTTTTTTTTTTTTGCTTGATAGTGCTCAAAAATCTCTACAGTCCGATGGAATACAATATCTACACTGGTTTCGGGGATATTCGACTTTTAATTTTTATTTGTTGAAATTTTGGCCGTGATTAGCTTCGTATTTTGCGATTTACGAAAGCATTTGTGATTTAGATTGGTGACAAAATTTACTATGACTTTGCTTCAGTATTCGTCATCTTTCGATAATTGAGTTTAAAGTTATACGGTTTGGAAATAAAACAATGTGAAGAAAGGTGGATTTTTGCATTTTTTGCAAAAAAAAAAGTATTTTCATTGATTAGTCTTGCTTAAATAGAAGAAAACATATTGTAAATGCTTTTTAAGTGAAGTTTGAACAAGATATGTCAATTTCTAAGGGCGCATATGTAGAACAAAATATGCAATTTTCATACCCACCACCATAGGATGGGGGTATAGTAATTTACTCATTCCGTTTGTAACACCTCGAAATATTGATCTGCGACCCCATAAGGTATATATATTCTGGATCGTCTCGACATTGGTTCATATTGATTCAGATTTGGATTTAGCTCCCTTATAGACCGATCTCCCGATTTGACTTCTTGAGCCCCTGGAATCCGCAATTTTTGTCTAATTTGGATGAAATTTTGCACATAGTGTTCTGTTATGACTTCCAACAACTGTGCCAAGTACAGTCCAAATCAATATAGCTCCCATATAAACCGATCTCCCGATTTGAATTCTTGAGCCCCCGAAAGCCGCAATTGTTGTCCGATTTAGCCTCATCTAGACTTGAAGAGGTCTACTGCTTTGATGTCATTGGCTGGAAAATATGTCTCACTTATTGTGTCCGTCATGACAGGTCACTGTCTAATCGGAAAACATGCTGACAGACGGAAGCAACGACTTTTGCAGAAGCTGTAGAGACATCGAGGAAGAAGGGACTATTGAACACCTTCTGTGTCTGTGTCCCGCACTAGCAGTTAGAAGGAGTTCTACTTTAGGTTCTCATTTCTTTGAGAACCTGTCTGATTTAGCGGATGTGAACGTTCGCAAGTTGTTGGGCTTTTTAAAGCGATATGGATGGTTCAACGGTAGGACCTAGAACGCATCTTCCTTCTTTTGTTCCTGTGGCATCACAATGGAGGAAAACGTCTAAGTGAGTCTGATGGCAGACTGCCACTTAAACCTAACCTAACTATGACTTCCAACATTTCTGCCAAGTACGGTTCTAATCGGTCTATAACCTGATATAACCGATCTCCTAATTTGAGTGCTTGAGTCCTTACAAGCCGCAATAATTATCCGATTTGGTTTAAAAACGGTCCAAATCAGTCTATAACCTGATATAGGTCCCATGTAAATCGGTCTTTTGATCATGCTTGTTCGGATTTTAGAAGCTTTAATTTTTGCTGATTTGGTATGTAGAATAAAATTAAATAGTAGAATAAAATTAAAATACTAATTTTTTGCAAATTTTGCCCATGAACATTCCACTAATGTACGAAGACAAACTTCTCACATATCAATGAGTGCAGTCCGATTCAAATTTAATCTCAATGCCGTGCCGCAGTGCCGCAGTGCGAAACTTCTTTGGAGAGAAGTTTTATATGGGATAGTTCCTCAAAAATGTTGCCAGCATTAGGAGAGGAAAACCACCGCTGAAAATTTTTTCTGATGGTCTCGCCAGGATTCAAACCCAGGCGTTCAGCGTCATAGGCGGACAATGCTTACCTTTGTGCTACGGTGGCCTCCTCTAGAGCCAATAGAATTGTGCCCTTCAACTTCCCAGATTTTACTTGTTTTTCATAGAATTAGAAAAAACCCCTCGAGTTCTCAAAATACAAGCCAAGATCCCCACATTCGGGAACAGTATGAATGTATATATATATATATATATATATATACATTCATACAGTGTCTTAAGGAAGATTAGTTTCACTGCTTTTTCAAGTGCCCCTGAATGCGTAAAGAAATTCATCATGATGAGATCGAACGAATCTTGTAAGGATGAACACCCAGCGCACTCAGAAGACGAGGCTAACGAAACAGTGGTGGAAATTCTGAATCCTGACTATGGTGTGGTTTCTGTAGATAAATCGTCACCATTGTAAGGCCGCACTAAAGATCCTTCCGTTGGCAGGAGGATTTACTACTCAAATGTATGGGGAAAGCGAAACACAGAGGCTGTATTCTTGCAAAAAGTAATCTAAGTGTTTTTCTTCTTCCGTCGTGGATTGGGATAAATTACGGTATACAATCTGCATGAATATCCCCCCTAGACCTAAAATGGAATTGGAAACTGCGGAGGACAAAGACATAATGGTCAAGTGGATCACAAAGGTTCTGAATGACTAGCTTGTGTCAGCATATTCTAGAGCCAAGCCTAGGGTCAAACAGCGACCGATCAATCGGTTTTCGTTAGTGCTTTTAAGGTTGGGTCTTTGTTGCTATCGGTGTGAACTCTCTGGTGCTAGAGAAAGACTGGCCAAAGTAGATAAGTGGCAGTATCCGCAATCAAAACAACTTGTCTTAAAATAGTTCAATGTGTTAGCCCAGCGATTCGTTTGCATCCGCATTTAGCTTGTATCCGCACCTAGTTGCACCGCGCTTAGCTCGCATCCCCGCCTAGATTGTGTACCATTTACCATTGATCGCAACAACATCAAGCAATAGCCAAATCGATAAGAATTGCGTCCTCTAGAGGGAGTGAAATCGGGAGGCCGAATAATATGTGAGTTTTATCAGTTTATGCACTGGTTCAGACCATACTTTGGAAAAATCTTGGAGGTTGTAGGAGAAATTATGCAAAATTTCAGCAAAATCGGATAAGAATTGCTCCCTCAAAAGTTACAAAAAATACAATTGGAAGATCGGTTCATATGGGAGCTATATTTAGTTATGGACCAATTGGCAATATAATCGACAAGATTTGCAAAATTTTAGCCAAATCGGATGAGAATCGCGCCCTCTAGAGGCTAAAGAAGTCAATTCGGGAGATCGGTTTATATGGAGGCTTCATAAAGATATAGTCCGATATAAATGGTGATCATGAATACTGTGATTCCATTGCAGGATATTGTCCGGCCTTAGACCATTGTTTAATGAAAAACATTTAAAAGTCAGCAAAGAGTGTATTGTTGCTCGAACCATTTCACTAGTTTCCTGTATCGCGATTTCATTTCCGACCAAGAAAAATCATCAGCAAGAGATATCAAATCCTGATGCTTTACAACCATTCCAACCATAGTAAGTTGTAAAGCACAATCGAAGTGGAATATTGCTTGATGTTGTGATCGTAAGGGCAAAAATAATATGCATATCTCGTTCTCTATGAAGCTGTGAAAAATTGGCAATTTAATTGTAAAGGAGAGGTAGCGGAGCGAAAAAAATTGTCTGAGTGGAGCGGAAAAAGTACCCGCTCCGGATCCCTGATCGCCAGGCCCTGATGATGTATCATCGGTTGAAAAACAAACTGTGTCCGATAAACTGGTCCCCGCTTGTATCGGCATGTCGTATATAGCTGAGGGATCGAGGCACACTAAGGTCATTTTCACTCCAAAAGCAGGAAAACCTTACCACACGAAGGCAAAAGATCTTCGTCATTTTAGTTTGCCATCCTTTATGGTGAATACTCTTGAGAGAAACATATTTTAGGGCAAAAATCCTTGAAGATCGCCAGTCTAGGCAATAGCATGCATATGGTGAGGGCTAGTTCGATCAAATTGCCCTTCACGACCTAATCGCCTACAAACAGGGTTATCTCGCTGCCAAGGTATATACAATAGCAGCATTTTTCGACATTGAAGGTGCTTTGCTTTCAATAATGTAAAACCGACGTCAATCATAAAGGAGTTGGAATATCCAAGCATCAACTCTACCGTAAGAAAGTTTATTAATAACTTACTAAAAGATGCATTACGGCAGGCTTGGGATCTGTGGATCTAAAAAGATGGGTCAGCAGATGAAAACCTCAAGGAGATGTTCTGTGTCCTCTACTTTGGAATATAGCCATTAACAATGTTTTATTGTCTCTGGAAGAGAAATGCGTAAAAAGGTGGTCGCGTATGCTGGTGACGTGGCAATTGCGGTTAGGGGCAAGTGTCCCACTACTCCGAAAGATATACTTCAGGAAGTTCTATCTTCAACGGCGAAGTGGTTTAGGCGAAAATCCGTGCAAGACCAAAGTAGTTCTTTTCAGCAGGAGATACAAGTTACATAGGTTGTCACTTCTCGGAAGAAGAATGTTCCATTATGAGAAAACGCAAAATACCTGGTCGTTTTGTTGGACAGGAAATTTAACTTAAAATCCAACATTTTGGTAGTAGTTCTCTACAGCAGGAGTTTCTTAGGAGAAGAGAATGTTCCATTTATAGAAAGCGCAAGATATTTGGGTGTTTTGCTGGACATGAAATTGGAGTTTAAATGCAATATTTTGCAAAGGGCAAGAAAGGCAACTCTTGCCCTATACACCTGTAAGAAAGCCACTGGCAAAAGTTGGGGCGTTAGACCGCGAGTCATGCATTGGTTATATACTGAAGGTGTCAGACCTACAATGCTATATGGTGCTGTGGTCTGGTGGACGGCGCTTCAAAAGTCCACCTACTGTTCAATAGTCAACCGGATCCAAAAGATGGTTTGTTCGTGCATTACAGTCGCATTGAGGACGACACCATCTGATGCACTAAATTTAATATTACATCTTATGCCCCTGTGGAATGTGGCTAGACAAATTGCTGCTACCACTGCCATGAGGCTAAGGGAGCTTTCTCTTTGGTCATGTGGCGGATACGGATACTGTGTAATCCTTGATGTATGGGTGGTTCCAAACTGGACGACCAATTGGGCTTTGGGGTGTACTCTAAAGATCTAGAACTGGTCATATCACTTTACCAGGTTACCCGGCCACCCTTGGAGCCACTGTAGCGCAGAGTTCATTTATGACGCTGAACGCATGGGTTCGAATCCTAGCGGATCGAATCAGAAAAAAAAATGTTCAAATGTGGTTTTCCCCTCTTATTGCTGGCAACTTTTGTGAGGTACTGGCATAGTGCCTTACAAATCTAAAAACTACTCTCCAAAGAGGTGTCTCACTTCGGCACGACGTTCGGACTCATCTATAAAAAGGAGGCCCCTTATCACTGAGCTTAAACTTGAGCCGGAAAGCACTCATTGATATATGAGAAGTTTGTGGCAGATTTCTCAGCGAGATGGTTGAACAGTTCAAAATTCACCTGTTCTGAGTGCCAGGGAAACTGGAATCTGTGGGTATGCCTCTAGCCACATGTAAGCTAATTTTCCAGGATCAGGGCCGAAGGGCTACGAATGATAGAAGGTACCAAAGAGGGGACTGTGAGCATTCCAAAACTATGTGGCCTAATCTAGACTTGAAGAGGTCTAACGTTTTGCTGTCACTTGCTAGAACAGACGTCTCAGTCATTGTGTCCGTCATGACAGGTCAGTGTCTCATTGGAAAATATGTTGACAGGCTGAAGGTTGCCAGTAAAGACTTTGCGTAAGCTGTAAGGACATCGAAGAAGAAGAGATTATAGAACACCTTCTATGTGTGTGTCGTGCTCTGGCATTTAGAAGGAGTTCCACTTTAGGTTCTCATTTCTTTGAGAACCTATCTGATTTAAGGGATGTTAACATTCGTTATTGGGCTTTTTAAAGCGATCTGGATGGTTCAACGTAGGAAGTGGAAGGCATCTTCTATTCCTGTGGTATTACAATTGACGAAAACCTCTTAGTGAGTCTGATGGCAGACTGCCATTTAAACCTTACCTAACCTAAATATGATATCATTTTTGATGCAGAAAAATTTTTTTTTTTGCTTATAATTGTAATACAAATTAATTGTTGAGTGATCAAGAGATCCTTTTACCTCTTTGTTACGCCGAAAAATATTCTGTTGTGAGAGTGTAGAAAAATAATTGGTTCAACACAATTATAATATGTTCAATTCCATTATATCAATATATCACTGTCTATATATCTATATGTAGATATGTATGTGCGTTAGAAATTGATTTTTTTGCAATTTTTTCGTACATTGCCTTTAAATATTAAGTGTTTATCGACATTTTGCCATCACTTATCAAGTATATGAGTACCTAATAATACCCACTAAAGTTGGCATGCACTGGTCAATTGACTCATCTTTAATAGTTTTGGAAATTGACAAAAAAAAATTATAATCACATGGTGTAGACAAACAAAACAATTACAGTTTCCAAATGCTTTGGTTTGGAACTTTGATTGACCTTTTAGTATGACATGGGCTTATCTTAGATTGCCGCAGTTATGGGGTGGAAAATTTAGAAATAATTACGAAATAGCCAAAATGCATGGGAAAAAAGCTTTCTACGGCAATTATTTGTAAAAAAAGCACCAAAAATCTGAACTCAATTGCCGCTATATAAGCCCTTGCAATGCAGAAAATGATCAATACAGTTCGTTTTATAAGCAAACTAAAGTGATAAAAATAAACCATTTATATAAACAATCTGTGGAAAAATGTTGTCGAAAGTAGTTTTTAGTTTGGTGATTTTTGCTGTGGCTTTGGAAGTTGCTTTGGCCTGTGTAAGTTAAAGAATTATTGATAAGTAATCCCGACATTAGCATAATAAACATCAAGGATCCTTATCTACGTTCACGAACGTTCCATAATGGAAGAGCGTGGAGACTTCTTTTAAATCATTGAATGCTTAAATCAATGATAGCTTAATCCATCACTTCTGCATGCGAGGCGCTTATGAGGCCCTTGGGCAGGTAAAACTCTTCCGAACTCAGCTAAAAGAAGAATTCTCTTTTTTAGTCATTGAGCCATAATTGTAATCGAGAGCATTCATTGATATGGAAGAAAGTCCCCGAACTTGCTTAATGGGATTTTCGTGGGAAAATTGGCATTTGTGTTTGCTTGTAAATCATGAGTCCAATTCCCCCTACGTACCAAATTTTTGCCATACCAGGCGAAAATGAAAGCTTCTAGGAACCGAACAAGGATAATGGAAGATCAGTTTATATGGAAGCTACATCAGGTTATAGATTTATTCGGAACGTTCTTGGCACAGTTGTTGAAAGTCGTAACAGAACACCACGTGCAAAATGTTAGCCGTATCGGACAAAAATTGTGGATTCTAGGGGATCCAGATATGAAATCAAGAGATCTGTTTATATGAGAGCTATATCAGGTTATAGGTCGATTTCAACCAGTTGTTGGCACAGTTGTTGGAAGTCTGGATTTTGACAGACGGGCGGGCGGACATTGCTTGATCGACTCAAAATGTCCAGACTTTAATGGGTCGCAGATCAATATTTCGAGGAATTACAAACGGAATGGCTAGGTTAGTATACACCCACCTTATTGTGTTGGGTATAAAAACTAAGCATATCTAAGTCTGGAATTGAGTGCAACTAACAAAATTCTTTGTTGTTCTCCATACCACGCACCTACTTTGCTTCATATCGGGTATTGTGTCCACCCCCAAGTGCTGTTGCTTGTTAGACGTGAGAGCTGGGTAATGACATTGGAAATAAATTAAACGTCTCATCATCTCATACCTTATACGTGCTATCACTTACCACACCCATTCTTCATAAGTGAACTCACAGTCCTATAACTCACGTTATGATACTGATCTCCTCCTAATTTTCTTGAAGTAATCATTGGATTTTCGTCATCCTATCGATTGCTTCGCTGTTTCACAGTGTTAAATGCGCGTACGCCGCCCACGTCCTTAACTCTGACCACGTCGTCCCGAAAAGCACCAGATTAACCAAGTTTATTAATGGTAGTCCTCTGGACTTCACTGCCAAATCGTCTGCCCATCATTCCCCCTTACTATGCTATGGCCCGGCATCCAAACGATGCGGATCGTGCCATCCCCTGAGAACGCGTTAATCTCCTTCTAACAGTCCTTATTACCTTACAGTTCTGGTTGATATTGCCCTGATGGCCAATTTACTCTCCGTAAAGTTGTTTACACTCGACGTACTCGCGTTAAAACCTCGCTACCTCACGCATTCTGTGACCGCCCGCTATCTCCGCCAGCAGGACTGTATTATGATCTGGTAGTCGGAAACAGATCTCAGCCCCTGGGTTCTCAATGTAGACCCCCAGACCCACTCTGGCCTTTGGCTTTGATCCGTCCGTCTCGTCACTACAAGACGGTGCCTTGGTCCAACCGTTTCGTTAAAACAAGACGGTGCAGACGACAACTGTGCCTCGCACACGACCTCAAGTGTCATCTCAGATATCCGATCGGAAACCTCTTCTATTCCTTTCAAGTTTCCTATCGTCGCATCGACTATACCTGACCTGCTCCTATCCTGTATCCATTATCCCATCGCCTTCAGTGTCATAGTGCCATAGTGGCTTCCTCACATGTCTATGGGTCGGATATCTAGAATAGTCTGAAGAGCTCCAGTAGGCTCCGCCTAGCTAAGACAGTAAATTCTCTGAACCTTTTGTATTATCCATATGTAGCACTTTTTCTCTATATCAGTCCACTTTCGTTTTTATATGCGCATGTATCGTTTTGGACAACCATAATAATTGGATCTAGTCCTTGGGCCTTCTCTGTGTAGCACCACAGTACAGCTATAGAGCCGTCTATGAAGTAAAGAATTTGAATTGGGTGATATGCCAATGTAAAGGTTATATCAATACAACGATACTGCATTTCTTCATCCGCCCCATCTGCAATGGCTGCTCATCTTTTTTGAGATATAAGTCAAGAGGTTCTTCGAACTACGGCGAAGTTGGCTAAGGCAAATGGTATAGAAGCCGTCTTAAATATTTATTATTTTCAGCAGTGTGCTTAATATGGTAGAAGGGAAGTCAGTTCCACCATAACCCGTATGGGAGCAAAGTGACGGCTGTGATTTGGTTCTTAATCGAAGGAAGAGAAAGACGCTCGACAAATTCCATCTGCCGCTTAATACTCACTCGAATGAGTATAAATGTGCTTTTTATGGGGCCAAGACTTTAAATCGAGAGATCGGTCTATAACCTCCTACAGAGACAAAGAAGGAAACCTGGTAACTGACACAGATAATATGCTGAGGATATGGAAAGAACATTTTACCCAACCGCTAGTGTCCGACGTTGGCGGCGAAGAGGATACCGCAGAACCCATCAACGATAATGGTATAGAATGTTTACCCTAGTCAGAATGAGGTCCAAGTAGCAGTGACCCGACTAAAGAACAACAAGGCAGCAGGAGCCGACGGGTTACCCGCTGAACTATTTAAGACCGGAGACGACATGCTGATAAGGCGTATGCATCAGCTTATCTGCGCAATCTGGCTAGAATAAAGCATACCCGATGATTGGAACCTCAGCATACTATGTCCCGTACACAAGAAAGGAGACAAGATGGAATGTGCCAACTACAGGAGAATAAGTCTCTTCCCCATCGCATACAAGATACTCTCCAGAGTACTGTGTGATAGATTAAAACCTAAAGTCAATGAGATAATTGGGCCCTACCAATGCGGCTTTAGACCTAGTAAATCCACTCTAGACCTGGGCTAAATCCTGGAAAAGACCCGAGAAGAACAAATCAACACCTACCATCTCTCTTTGTTGACTACTAAGCCGTCTTCGATACTCCTTTACGTTCAAAGGTATTTCAAGCCAAGCTGAGTTTGTTATTCCGGCAAAATTAATAAGACTCTGCAGGATGACACTTGCTGATACGCGTTCCTCAGTAAGAATAGGAAAGGATCTCTCCGAACCATCTAATACCTAATGAGGTTCCAGACAAGGAGACAGCCTATCGTTTGATCTCTTTAATATCCTGCTGGAGAAGATTATACGAGATGCAGATGTGAATAGATATGGCACACTAATCACAAGAGAACACTTGCTACTCGCCTATGCCGACGACATCGATATCATAGGTCGGTCACCGGAAGTAGTAACTGCAGCCTTTGAAAGAATCGAAAGAGAGTCAATGAAAATGGGTCTGGCAGTAAATGGAGATAAGACGAAATGGATGGTTTCAACTCCCAAAAAGCCTTGCACAACCGAGCAGATAAAGAAAATGGAGAAAGTTGGGAACCACAACTTTGAGACAGTCAGTAACTTTATCTACCTCGGCACCGCCGTAACCGAAACGAATGACACCAGTTTGCTACTTTGGACTAAGTAAGCAGTTTAGAAACAAGGCCATCTCTCGACAGACGAAGACTACACTTAACAAGACACTGATACTACCCGTGCTGTTATATGGTTCCGAAGCATGGGTACTTGTGAAAGCAGATGAGGCAGTGCTTGGAGTATTTGAGAGAAAGATTCTTCGTAAAATATATGGACCAGTTTGCGTTAGCGGAGAATATAGGCGAGGTATGAAACACAAGCTTGTATGACGACGATAGCATAGTTACACGCATCAAAATACAACGGCTGCGTTGGCTAGGTCATGTTGTCAGAATGGATGAAGAAGCTTCAGCAAAGAAGTCTTTTGAAGGTGGTACACGCAAACCGGGAAGAACAAAATCCCGATTGAAAGATCAAGTGGTGGGAGACACCTCAAACCTGGTGTCCGAGATTTTAGAATGAGCGCAGAAGATCGAGGCGCTTGGAACGCTATTCTACAATACGTTCGGCTAGTGGAACAAATATTCTGTCATATCCAATTAAAGTAAAGTAAAGTAAGATCGGTCTATATGGCGGCTACATCCAAATCTGAAACGATGTGACACAACTCACTGTCCCAAATTTCAGCAAAATCGGACAATAAATGCGCCTTTTATGGGCCCAAAACCTTATATCGAGAGATCGGTCTATATGGCAGCTATATCCAAATTTAGACCAATTTGGGCCAAATTAAACAAATTGTTGAGGAGCATAACGCAACTCATGGTCCCAAATTTCGGCGAAATAGGACAATATCCAAATCCAAATTTGCACCGATCTGAGCTAAATTGAAGAAGACTACTGAAGGGCTTAACACAACTCACTGTCCCAAATTTCGTCAAATTCAGACAATAAATGCGCCTTTAAAGGGCCCATGACTTTAAATCGAAAGATCGGTCTATATGGCAGCTATATCCAAATCTGGATCGATCTGAGCCATATTGAAGAAGACTGTTGAAGGGCCTAACACAACTCACTGTCCCAAATTTCGGCGACATCGGACAATAAATGCGCCTTTTATGTCCCCAATAACTTAAATCGAGAGATCGGTCCATATGGCAGCTATATGTAATTCTTGATCTATCTAGGCCAAATTGTAGAAATATGTCAAGGGGCTTAACTTAACTCACTTAAATGAGCGTCTAGCGAGATGAAGCCTTAAACTAAAAGGCTAAGACTTTCAGATGGAACACAGAAAAGGAACCCTTAATGTGGTTCTGGACGGCCTTTCCCGTTTTTAAGTGGATTCATTGCAGCTCAGTGTGGCCGTACCCCTTGTAATCGCTCAAGAATTCAAATCGGGAGATCGGTTTACATGGGAGCTATATCAGGTTATAGACTGTTTCGGACTGTACTTGGTACAGTTGTTGGAAGTCAAAACATAACAAAACAATACATGCAACATTTCAGCCAAACCGGACAAAATTTGCGGCTTATAAAGGCTCAAGAAGTCAAATCGGGAGATCGGTTTATATGGGTGCTATATCAGGTTATAGACGAATTTGGACCGTATTCGTCACAGTTATTGGAAGTCATAACAGAACACTATGTGCAAAAGTTCACCCAAACGGATGAAAATTAAGGCTTCCAGCGGCTCAAGAAATCAAATCGGGAGATAGGTTTTATATAAACCTATAGGAGCTATATCAGTTTATAGGCCGATTCGGACCGTAATTGGCAGAATTATTGCAAGTCACAACAGAATACCATGTGCAAAATTTTAGGCAAATCAGACAAAAATGGTGCTTTCATGGGCTCAAGAAGTCAAATCGGAAAATCGGTTAGATGGGAGCTATATCAGGTTCTTGGCCGATTTGTATTGTACGTAGGACAGTATTTCGAAGTCATAACAGAACACTATGTCCAAATTAGGCAAAAATTGTGGCTTCCAGGGGCTCAAGAAATCAAATCGGGAGATCGCATATAAAGCGATCTCCCGATTTGACAAGGAGCTATATCAAAATCTGAACCGATATGGCCCATTTGCAATCCCCAACGACCTACATCAATGTAAAGTATCTTTGCAAAATTTGAAGCTGCGTTCGACCGCTATCGTGATTTCGACAGACGGACGGACTGACATGGCTAGTTCGAATTAGAATTTCAAGACGATCAAGAATATATATACTTTATGGGGTCCTAGATCAATATTTTGAGGTGGTACAAAAATTTATTATTTATTTTAAAGTTTTAGCTCTTTTGCCTAAAATTTTATGATACATTTTTTTCAGTGTACCCTCCACCATATCTGTTTATGGGCAAACATATGATAATGCTATGCTATTGGAGCTATATCAGGCTATGGACCGATTAGGACCATACTTGGTTTGGCCCATAGTAGAAGTCATTGTGAAAAATTTCTGCCACATCGGATTAGAACAACGCCCTATAGGGGGTCAAAAAGTAGAATTGGGAGATCGTTTTGTATGGAAGCTATGTAAGGTTTGCCATATTTGGCAAGTATGTTTGAGGTCATAGAAGAAGTCATTGTGAAAATTTCTGTCAATATGATAAAAAGTGCGCTCATTAGAGGTTCAAGGTGTTAATCGGGAGATTGGAATCTATATCTAAACATGGACCGATTTGGTCCATTAACAATCTCAACTGACCTGTATTAATAGAAAGTAAATATTCGTGCAAAATATCATATGGCTAACTTTACTCCTTCGAAAGGAGTATGGCCAGATTTCGATAGACTAACAGAGGAACGGATCAAAAATGTATATACTTTTTAGGGTGTTACGGAATGATGACAGAATGATGAAATTAGTATACCCTTATCCTATGGTGGAGGGTTTAAAAATGCTAATGCCACATTAGAGACTAAAAATGTTTTACTTATTTTCTATTTTCAGAATGGCTTCAAAGTTAACCTGTTAAAGGCTGAAAATTGTGCTGGTGCCGATGCTATCATAACCATTGACTCAGACTTTGCAGTGAAACTCAACAAAAAATGTGAAATTATCCCCAGTGGCTGCATTATAAACAAGCCCTTCAAGACCGCTGTCTCCAAGTTTAAGGTTACCAAGGACGGTATGGTAATGAAAGAGGGCAAAATGGATTTGTGCACCATGGCTAATGATGCTCCTGCCGAAGCTAAGGATTATCTGAAGATGTTCGGTGCTCCACAATCGTGTCCCGTGGAAGATGTAAGCAGTACCAAATAACTAAAAATACCATAAATATTGTCTAAACGTGCCATTTCTCTCTTGCTTGTAGTCAAAAGTTTGTGCCCATGAACACAAGGTTGACATTTCCAAATATAAGGCCATGTTGAATATGGCCCGCGGTCACATGATCATTGATTCGGACATAACTCATGACACCGTAAGTAATTTTGGCTAGAACTTCTTTTAGAATGATCATATAATGCCTCCATTTTCTTTCTGTACAATCAGGGCAAATCGTGTTTCCACATTGAAATGGAGATCACCAATTAATCTGAGGAATTTATTGACCCACACGCGAAGTCGGAGATTGTCGGGAGTTAATTGTATGGGAACTAGCGGCATTTGATTTGTGCTTGATCTATCATTGTTTCTTTTATTCTTTAAACACCAATGGAAATATTTTGGAAACTTTTATATGTTTGTGTTATCGATGTCCAATTTATTATACGTGTGGAATAATTCGTTTTTGTAAATAAAATGGATTGGATCAATTATTAGAAAAAAGAACAATTGTTTTATATGTTAATAAAAGATAAGGAAAGTATTGGGCCATATATAGATAAGTAAATTTTAAATGTGAAGGTTCTATTGGGTGTGTGACGCAAAATTGCAGCCCTCCTGACTATGACATTTAATTTTCAAAGAGATTTTATGAGAAAAAATAGTATGGAAGAATACAATTTCGAAACTAAGGCCTCACGAAGGCATATATAATATTGGGATGAGGCTAATAGTCTTCCCACTGCAAACATTTGGCATATAGGAGCACCAGATTTCGTTCTCCTGACAAGAATCAGAAAACGAGAGGACAAATTAATTGTTGTGATTGTCAGGCAGGCATTCAGTTTGTAGTAAGTACTACGATTGATCCCAGTTGCCAACATCGATCGTATCAATAATAATCGTATTGTGCAACGGACGTTATAATCCCATGGTCGGATCCTGAAGCTTGAAGACATCGCTCATCAATGCATATTTTGCCCATGAAAATTCCATTAAGGAACAGGGGAAACTTCTCACATATCAATGAGTGCAGTCCAATTCAAGTTTTAAGCTCAATTATAAGGGGTCTACTTTTTATAGCCGAGTCCGAACGGCGTGCCGCAGTGTGACACCTTTGGAGAGAAGTTTTAAATACCATAGTAGCTCACAAATGTTGCCAGCATTAGGAGGGGAAAACCACCGCTGAAAAATTTTTCTAATGGTCTCGCCAGGATTCGAACCCAGGCGTGCAGCGTCATAGGCGGGCATGCTAATCTCAGCGCTACGGTGGCCTCCATCGCTCATCCCTCCATTGATATGGCTGTTATTAAAACATTTTACACTGTATATACAAAGTGGGTTATGCTGACACTGGTGTATGCTATCGTGTATGCGGTAGAAGAATAAGGAGGCATGTTTAAAGGTTTGCTATTTAAGGAGCTCTTTAAGATCATCAAGTCTAAAGAAGTTGTATTCCACCGATTCAACAAAACTGAAGCTGAAGGTATAGAGAAGCGGTGTCTTTGGGGATTCAGGAGACGACTCAGCAGTTATTGCTGAACACTTGTCTGAGTAACTATCAACCAAATCTCTGCAGTCTTGAGGATTGCTTACTTTACTTTAATTACTTTAATTGGCTATGACAGAATATTTGTTCCACTAGCCGTAGAACGTAGAATAGCGTTTCAAGCGCCTCGATGTTCTGCGCTCATTCTAAAATCTCTGACACCAAGTTTCGAGGTGTCTCCCACCACTTAATCTTTCCATCGGGCTTTTAGTCGTCCCGGTTTGCATATACCACCGTGTTTGCCTTCAAGAGACTTCTTTGCTGGAGTTTCTTCATGACCTAGCCAACGTAGCCGTTATATTTTGATGCGTGTAACTATGCTATCGTCGTCATACAGCTCATACAGCTGGTGAGGATTGCTGTAGACTGAAAATCCACCTTCCACTATCAAAGCAGATTTGAAAGACTTCGAAAAGGAACTCCACAAGCCCTGAGTTGGTGGCTTATCCAGTTGGATTGGGCTCAAAGTGTGCGCCAGCGTGGAAGGGGGAAACTCCAAAGGTACTTCGACAGCAGCAGCTTGTGAAGAATCTAAGGATGAATCGAAAATCCACACAGCAAGTGTCCAGTGTCCTGAGGATGAGTGGCTATACTGCTTTCTTAACTGCCCCTGGATGCAACTCATCATGATAACATCGAACGAATCTTGCAAGGATAAACTCCTGGGAGAATCGAAAGACGAAGTATATGGAAATTTTGAATCCTGACTATGGTCCGGTTTCGTCAGATAAATCACCACCATTGTAAGGCCGCTTTGCGAACACTAATGGTGCTTTTAATGACGGGAGGATTTGACGTTGTTCTTATCCAGAGCCGTAGGTGTGTGGAGGTATGGTTGGTGGACTAAGAGTTCTTGAATTTTAAATACTCTAGGGTGCAGGGAATGGGAGACACAGAGCCTGTTTTCTTGCAAAGGGAAGTCTTACGTTGTTCTTATCCAGCAGCCGTAGGTGTGTGGAGGTATGGTTTGTGGACTAAGAGTTCTTGAATTTTAACTACTCAAGAGTACAGGGAATGGGAGACACAGAGCCTGTTTTCTTGCAAAGGGTAGTCTTAAAACTATGTTCCGGTTTTCACAAAACGAAATTTGATAAGAGTAGCCATTCCAACGTAGATGTGACAATGTTTGCAAAATATGATGCAATGTAAATCTTTCGTTTTGCATATTCATGCCGCTCCGCTCCACTCCCACTCCGGCAAAAATGTTTACGCTCCGCTCCGGCAATTTTTTTTGCAATCCTCTCCCGCTCCTTTGCTATAAAATTGTCTATTTACTTTTATACCCACCACCATAGGATAGGGTATAATTATCTAGTCATTCCGTTTGTAACACCTCGAAATACTTGTCTAAAACCCCATCAAGTGTATATATTCTTGATCGTCTCGACATCTTGGGTAGATCTAGCCACGTCGGCATCGGTCTTTAAGCTGATATAACTCCCATATAAACCGATCTCCTGATTTGACTTTTTTAGTCTCTACAAGCCGCAACTTTTGTCCGATTTGCCTGAAATTTTGCATGTGGTGTTCTGTGCTAAGTACGTTCCAAATCAGTCTATTACCGATCTCTCTTTTTGACTTCTTGAGCCCTTACAAGCAGCTTCGACTTCCAACAACTGTGCCAAACACGGTCCAAATCATTTTATAACATGGTATAGCTACCATGTAAGTAGGTCTGTCGATCATCTCTCTTCGGTGGTGGGTTTTATTTGTTGCTTTATTATTTTTACACCCACCCACCATCGAAAGATGGGGGTATATTCATTTTGCCATTCCGTTTGCTACACCTCGAAATATCCATTGCCGACCCTGTAAAGCATGTATATTCTTGAACGTCGTAAAAATCTAAGACGATCTAGCCATATCTGTCCGTCTGTCTATTAAAATCACCCTACAGTGTTTAAAAATAGTGATATTGAACTGAAATTTTGTACAGATTCTTTTTTGTTCAAAGTTGGGTTATATCGGACTATGTCTTGATATAGCCCGATTCACTAAAATATAGGACAGTGCCTTAAGTTAAGTCATTCGATCTCCTTGTTTAATTTCGCCCATAAAAGGCGTAGTTATAGTCCGATTTCGATGAAATTTGGGACAGCGAGTTGTGTTAGACTCCTCAAAGTCTCTGTTAAATATGTCCCGGATCTGTCCAGGTTTGGATATATCTGCCATATATACCTATATCTCGATTTAAGGTTTCAGGACCAAAAAAGGTGCATCTATTGTCCGATTTCGCTGAAATTTAAGACACCGACTTGTGTTAAGACCTTCGATCTCCTTGTTTAATTTGACCTAGATCGGTCCAGATTTAGATATAGCTGCCCAATGGGCCGATCTCTCGATTTATAGTCTTTGGCCCATAAAAGGCGTATTTATAGTCCGATTACGATGAAGTTTGGGATACCGAGTTACGTTAGGCTCCATGACGTCCCTGTTCAATACGGCCCGGATTGGTCCAGATTTGGACATAGCTGCCATATAGACCGATCTGTCGATTTAAGGTTTTAGGCCCATAAAAGGTGCATTTATTGTCCGATTTCGCTGAAATTTAAGACAACGACTTGTTTTAAAACCTTTGGAATACTTGTTAATTTGACCTAGATCGGTCCAGATTTAGATATAGCCGCCCAATAGACCGATCTCTCGATTTATAATCGATCGGTCTATATGGCAGCTATATTAAAATCTGGACCGATCTGGGCCATATTACAGAAGGATGTCGAAGGGTCTAACACAACTCACTGTTCCAAAATTCGGTGAAATCGGACAATAAATGCGCCTTTGATGAGCAAAAAACCTTAAATCGAGAGATCGGTCTATATGGCAGCTACATCCAAATTTGGACCGATCTGTGCCATATTGCAAAAGTATGTCGAGGGGCTTAACTTAACTCACTGTCCTAAATTTCAGCAAAATCGGATAATAAATGTGGCTTTTATGTGTCTAAGACCATTACAACAGGATATAAGAAAAGATTTTCTCTGCTATTAAAGCGATATCAAGATATGGTCCGGTTTGGACCACAATTAAATTATATGTTGGAGACCTGTGTAAAATGTCAGCCAATTCGAATTAGAATTGCGCCCTTTGGGGGCTCAAGCAGTAAAATGGAGAGATCGATTTATATGGGAGCTGTATCAGCCTATAGACCGATTCAGACCATAATAAACGCGTATGTTGACGGTCATGAAAGCATCCGTCGTACAAATTTCAGGCAAATCGAATAAGAATTGCGCACTCTAGAGGGTCAAGAAGTCAAGACCCAAGATCGGTTTGTATGACAGCTATATCAGGTTATGAACCGATTGGAACCATACTTGGCACAGTTGTTGTATATCATAACAAAACATGTCGTGTAAAATTTCATTCCAATCGGATAAGAATTGCGCACTCTAGAGGCTCAAGAAGTCAAGACCCAAGATCGGTTTATATGGAGCTATATCAGGTTATAGACCGATTTGAACCATACTTGACATAGTTGTTGGATATCATAACAAAACACGTCGTGCAAAATTTCATTCCAATCGGATAAGAATTGCGCACTCTAGAGGCTCAAGAAGTCAAGACCTAAGATCGGTTTATATGGCAGCTATATCAAAACATGGACAGATATGGCCCATTTACAATACCAACCGACCTGCACTAATAAGAAGTATTTGTGCAAAATTTCAAGGGGCTAGCTTTACTCCTTCGGAAGTTAGCGTGCTTTCGACAGACAGACGGACGGACATGGCTAGATCGACATAAAATGTCACGACGATCAAGAATATATATACTTTATGGGGTCTCAGACGAATATTTCGAGTAGTTACAAACAGAATGACGAAATTAGTATACCCCCTAAGAAATCAAAAATTATTTATCTGATTGTAAAAGTTGAATTACCTTAATCTATTGAGAATGTGAAAGGTTAAGCAGATTGGTCTAAAATATTTTGTTTGCCTGTGGTATGCGACCATGAACAGTAAAATCTTTAATTCGATTATAAATTCTAATGGCCCTTAAAGCTTTAGTTTTGTTATTAAATCTCTTAAAACTTTTCAACTTGCCAATTATTAAATTTTCATTTAGACCATTGAAATATAAATTAAATGCCATTTTAATTATTAATTATCCCTTAAACCAACATTTAATGTTGGAACACCATTTTTTTCTTTGGACCATTAAGTTGGAAGTGAAATTTTTACAACATCGATAATGGTCTGGTGGTAAAAAATAATATTTTCATGCAACATTTAACCCAAAGATATAAAAGAACGCTAGAGATAAGCTTCCAACAATTCCAAAGTCTGATGGTCAAAATCTCGCTTGTCACTGGGAATAATGGTGGTTTACGATCAAAGATTGTCGTTTTTGTGAAGCGAATAATTTAAAAATAATTGATGCTAAACTTATGGAGCTTTTAAATTTGTAGAGCTATTATGGAAAAATCTGCTATAAAAACGACGACTCACGATAACTTGGACCTCAAATATTAATTTGTAATAAAAAAAAAATATAAGTGAAATAAAACCGTTTGCTCGAAATGTTTTTGAAAACCGTTTTAAATCTTGCCATCTTTGCTGTGATTTTGGAAGTTGCCTTTGCCTGTGTAAGTTTGTTTGAAAATTAATAGCAAGAAAAAAATGAGATGTTAAGGACACGATTGGGTTGCCGGGGACCACAGTCAATGAAATTAAACAAACAAAGAATAACATTATTCAACCATACTAAGCAATACAGCATATTCGTTACGGTCATTGTCATTAAACAATTGGCTCTCATAATTTTTTGAACAACTCTAGGGCAATATTTGTTGTTGGGTAAAATAAAATTACAACTTCTGACACGTAAGGGAATGACAAAACAAAAAACATACTTACATTGATATTGGTATACATATTCCGATGTGTGGTTTACAGAACATTTGTTCCTCTAGCCGAACGTAGAATAGATTTCCAAGGGTCTAGATCTTCTGCGATTCTTCTGGCACTCAGTTTTGAGATATATTTCTTGGTCACTCCATCAGAGTTTTGGTCTTCCCCGCGTGTTCTATTATGGTTGCTTTCAAAAGACTTCTTAGCTTAGGCTTCCTCATTCATTCTGACAACATGACCAAGCCAACGCAATCGTTGTATTGTGATGAGTTTATGTTCGTCATACAGCCCTTCGTTCATACGAAACCGATATTCGACATCAATGCAAACTGGTCTATACATTAAACGAAGACTCTTTCTCTCAAACACTCCTAGCAATGCATCGTCGATTTTCACATGTACCCATGCTTTGGAGCCATATAACAGCCCAGGTACTATCAGGGTCTTTTACAATGTGATTTTCGTCTGTCAAAAGGTGGCTTTGTTCCTGAACAGCTTGTTCAATCCAAAGTAACATCTGTTTGCCAATATTATACTTTTAAATACATCAATCGCACTGCATATTTGATATGAGAGTAGTGTCTCTGCTTGACATGAAGGGAATGTTCAGAGAAAAATTTGCAATGGCCTCGTTCCATGGGTACACACAAAAAATAAGCAAGCAGTTTAGAAACAAGGTCATCTCTCTACAGACAAAAATAACACTTTACAAAACTATGATACTACCAATGCTTTTATATGGTTGCGAAGCATGATTTTTATACCCTTTACCATAGGATGGGGATATACTAATATCGACATTCTGTTTGTAACACCTTGAAATATGCGTTTGAGACCCCATAAAGTATATATTGGGTTGCCCAAAAAGTAATTGCGGATTTTTCATATAGTCGGCGTTGACAAATTTTTTCGCAGCTTGTGACTCTGTAATTGCATTCTTTCTTCTGTCCGTTATCAGCTGTTACTTTTAGTTTGCTTTAGAAAAAAAGTGTAAAAAAAGTATATTTGTTTAAAGTTCATTCTAAGTTTTATTAAAAATACATTTACTTTCTTTTAAAAAATCCGCAATTACTTTTTGGGCATCCCAATATATTCTTGATCGCCATGGCATTTTAAGTCTATCGCCATGTCCGTCCGTCCGTCTCTCTATCTGTCAAAGCAACTTGCGAACGAGTAAAGCTAGCCGCTTGAAATTTTGCACAAATACTTTTTATTAGTGTAGGTCGGTTGAGATTGTAAATGGGCCAAATCCGTCCATGTTTTGATATAGCTGCCATATAAACCGATCTTGGGTCTTGATTTCTTGAGCCTCTAGAGGGCGTAATTCTCGTCTGGTTTGACTGAAATTTTGCACATGGTGTGTTGGTTTCACTTCCAACAACTGCGCCATGTATGGTTCAAATCGGTCCATGTTTTAGATATAGCTGCCATATAAATCGAACTTGGGTCTTGACTTCTTGAGCCAATAGAGCGTCCAATTCTCATCCGATTTGGCTGAAATTTTGCATGAGGTGTTTTGTTATGACTTCCAATAACTGTGCTAAGTATGGCGTAAATCGGTATAGATCCTGATATAGCTGCCATATAAACCGATCTGGGATCTTGATTTCTTAAGACTCTAGAGGGCGCAATGTCCGTCCGTCCGTCTGTCTCTTGAAATAACGCTACAGTCTTTAAAAATAGAGATATTGAGCTGAAACTATGCACAGATTCTTTTTTTGTCCATAACCAGGTTAAGTTCGAAGATGAGCTATATCGGACCCATTCGCCGATTTAGGGTCGTTGGCCCATAAAAGCCACATTTATTTTCCGATTTTTCTGAAATTTGGGACAGTGAGTTGTGTAAGGCTACTCGATATCCTTCTTCAATCTTGTCCCGATTGGTTCAGATTTGAATATAGCTGCCATATAGATCGATCCCATAAAAAGCGCATTTATTATCCGATTTTGCTGAAATTTGGGACAGTGAATTATGTAAGGCCCTTCGACATCCTTCTTCAATTTCTCTCAGGTCGGTCCAGATTTGGATATAGCTGCCATATAGATCGATCTCTCGATTTGAGGTTTTGGGCTCATAAAAGGCGCATTTATTGTCCGATGTCGCTGAAATTCGGGACAGTGAGTGTTGTGGGCCCTTCGACGTCCTTAGTTTATTTGGCTCAGATCGGTCCAGATTTGGATATAGCTGCCATATAGATCGATCTCTCGATTTAAAGTCGTGGGCCCGAAAAAAGCGCACTTATAATCCGATTTCGCTGAAATTTGGGACAGAGAGTTGCGTTAAACTTTTCGACCTCCTTCTTCAATTTGGCTCAGATCGGTCCAGATTTGGATATAGCTACCATATATATACCATATATATAAAGCCACATTTATTATCCGATTTTGCTGAAATTTGGGACAGCGAATTATGTAAGGCCTTTCGATATTTTTCTTCTATTTGGCGCAGTTCGGTCCAGATATATATATAGCTGCCATATAGACCGATCTTTCGATTTAAGGTTTTAGGCCCTTAAAAGGCGCATTTATTATCCGATGTCGCCGAAATTTGGGACAGTGATTTAAGTTGTGCACTTCGACATTCTTCTTCAATATGGCGCAGATCGTTTCAGATTTCGATATATCTGCCATATAGACCGATCTCTCGATTTAAGGTTTTGGGTCCATAAAAAGCGCATTTATTGTCCAATTTCGCTGAAATTTGGGACAGTAAGTTGTGTTAGACTCTTCGACATTTTTCTGCAACTTAGCTCAAATCGGTGCAGATTTGGATATAGCTGCCATGTACACCGATCTCTCGATTTAAAGTTTTGGCCACATCAAAGGCGCATTTATAATCGATTTCACTGAAATTTGACACAGTGACTTATGTTAGGCTTTTCGACATTCGTGTCGTATATGTTTCAGATCACTCTATTTTTAGATATAGCTACTAAAAAGATCAATATTTTGTTTAAACAATTGAATAATGACTTGTACTTATTAGTATTTGGTGCAAATCGGAACGTATTTCGATATCGCTGCTATGGGGCAAAGGCATGCAATTTTCACCGGATTTTGGCCAAAGTTCTGCCCGGCCGAACTTAACGCCTTTTTACTTGTTTTGTTTTCACATAAACATTGCTGCAAAAACTGCAACATAAAGAACAATTTTTGTTTGTTTCTCTTTCGAGACGAGCTCAATGATCGGAGATTGCTAATGGAAAAGGAAAGCCAAAGATAACAACACACACCAACCACTATAGGACGCGTTTCGTCTTTGGTTAGAAAGCTTTTCAACCACATTAGGTATTTGAATCGTATTAATTGCGAAAACGCATCTATAATACAATTACTACATTAACCACGCTCGACGACCCTGTCTATTAGCTGCACCTTTTCCCAATGCATGTGTTTTTGTGTAATGACAGACTTTTTTCTGTGGCAAATACACCAATTCCGTAGTACACATGATTCTGTGCATCTGTTGGAAGTTGTATTGATGGCTTCCTATATCTCATTTAGTTTGTTTAATTTTTGCTTCTTCTAGAATGGCTACAAAATAAAAATACTAAAAGCTGAGAACTGTGTTGAAGATCCCGTTATTACTATAGATCCAGAGTCTACCTTAAAGCTGAATAAAAAATGTGAACTCATACCAACAGGATGCATTGTAAATAAAGGGTTTAAGACCGCTGTTTCCAAATTTAAGGCAACCAAAGACGGAATTGTCGTCAAAGAGGGTAAAATGGACTGGTGCACCATGGCCAAACAAGTTCCCGAAGAAGTGAAAAGCTACGCCAAAGTATTTGGTGCTCCTACATCGTGTCCCGTGGAAGAGGTGAGTGCACCTGCATTAATACTTTTTCATTGTATTGTACATTTCTCTATACATATATACTGTGTCCATTCATAGAGCAAAATTTGTTCTGATGACAAAAGGATTGACATTTCAAATTACAAATCCTTTTTGGCACTGGCTCGTGGTAATTTGGTTATTGACTCTAATGTGGAGCATGATACCGTAAGTGGCTACAAAATTTTCAAATATATTTTTTCTAATCATTTTTCCGCATATACATTTTAGGGTAAATCATGCTTTCATATTGAATTGGAGATATCAAAGTAGTCACTTTAAAAGATATGTCTCGGATTTTTTCCTAAAATCTGTATTTTAAAAGTATGTATTTTTTATTTCGGGTAATCAGTTCTAGTATCATCGTCCATAACGAAAAGAAACGAAAGAAAAAGTATTTGCTTATCAAAAGATGTCACTACTTTTATACAGCCTTAGGATTTATTTTAGAACATTTTAATATCGAACAACATGGGTTAATATGCATCCAATTATATTATGCTCTCAAAAAAAAATTTGAGTTTATATTCGCAAAGTCCATAAATGCAGTGATTAAAAAAATCTGGATTTGTTGAACTGAGCTGATTACTTCACCATCATTGTTACCGAAGTCTGACTATTGTAAATGGTTTTCACATTGAAATAAATACAAAAATACTAAATTGTGGTACTTATTTAATGAAACAAAAGTTTGGTAACATGTAATGGATTATTAAGGAGAGTTGGCAATACCTCGATTACAACGGTACATGGACAGACGGACGATCATGGCTAAATGAAATCAAAAGAAATTCCAGCCGATCGGTATAATAAACAACGGGTTCAGCACTTCTTCTTTTTGGAGTTGCATATTGAAACTAATTTTGCCCTGTACCACGGTAGTTGAATTTGATCTGAAACCCCATTTACACTTCTCTTTAAATCCGGATTTAATGCCTCGAACATCTGTTTTCCCTTTAAAAAATCAGCTGACGAGTGCATTAAATCCGGATTTAATGAGCAGTGTAAACTGGGTTTTATATATATACTAGCTGGACAGGGCCCGCTTCGCTGCGACTTCTTTCACTCTTTTTGCCATAATCCACAAATATGTGCAGTTTGAGGGATATGCAGTGTGGGGCGGCCACCCACGAACTTACAAACAAACAACTAATTTTGCCCATGAACCTTCACTCAGGAAAAGGGGCAAACTTCTCACATATCAATGAGTGCAGTCGGAAGTTTTATGCTCAATGATAAGGGACCTCCTTTATATAGCCGAGTCCATAAGGCGTCCAAACCTCTTTGGAGAGAAGTTTTACATGGCATAGTATCTCACAAATTTTGCAAGCATAAGCCCATACTTAGCCCCGAGAAAATATCAGCATCGTGCTCTACTCTCAAATTTCTTTAATTTGAGCCCCAATTGCCATTGGTTTAGGGGGAGTTTATGGGTTGGCACGACCCGCAAACATTTGGCCTCAAACTTGGATATCAAATTCGTTTTCTACTATTTTTTATCGCCTATTATTTATCGCCACAGTAGGCAATCATAAATGGTTTGAAGGGAGTTTAGAGGCGGACCCTGAAGTGATATCAGCATAGTGCTAGAGCACGATTTTGTTTCGAGTCCCATAATGTCAAGCATTTTAAAGGAGGCTATCAAGATATTCAGGGCTAGGGGTTCTCGTTCAGATTAACACTAATTAATTTTTTGTATTGGTTATCTACATTCGAAATCATATTTCAAAGCGAACACTTGGTATACTACATTCTTAAAGATCCGTAGGTCCTTCTGTCTCCATCCCAATTTGAGGGTAAAAAGTATACTCTTCTACCAAAGACCTTTTATTTCTGCCCTGTTCTATCCTGATGGGCCTGCATGTATTATTTCATATTATTCATACATTATTCTTAATTTCCATTTTTTGAGTAGGATAGGGGGAGGGGATTGCCCTCTGACACGTCCTATCATTTGAGTACAAGTATTCTCGTTCATCCTA